>NW_008668847.1:65087-75681 GCF_000695815.1 Acanthisitta chloris
GCTTGTTGACTATGCATACAAGTTATGAGATCTCATATTGTCTGATTCCTTGAGATGATAAAGCAGAAATTCTATATAACTGGATGTGATGACTGCATGGAGACCTCATAGCAACTTTTCGGTATCTGAAGGGTCCACAAGGGAGCCAGAGAGGGACTCTTTGTTAGGAATTGCAATGAAAGGACAAGGGGCAACAGGTTCAAACTGAAGGAGGGGAAGTTTAGGTTAGATGTTAGAAAAAAGGGTTTTACTGTGAAGGCAGTGAGACACTGGAACAGGTTGCCCATGGAAGTGGTGATTGCCCCGACCCTAGCTGTGTTCAAGGCCAGGCTGGATGAGGCCTTGAGCAACCTGATCTAGTGAGGAGGTGTCTGCCCATGGCAGGGGGTGTTGGGACTAGATGATCTGTGCTGTCCATTCCAGCCCCTAAAATTCTATGGTTCTATGATTTGGTTACATATTTTTGTATTTTATGTAAGAAAAAATAAAAGTGCACTGCAGAAGATTAACACTAGTATAAGACCAGTAAATTGAGTAAGCAACTCAGAGGGTGTTGCTGAAGGGAAAACTATAGAAATATTGAAGCTGAAGTAAAGTAACACTGGAATCTTACAAATATTTGCCTTTGCTCTGTCCTAGATTACTGGTTTTCCTAACCATCTTTGTATGAGAATATGATGTATGGTAAGATTTGGAGATACACTAAATACAGAAGAATATCAGATCATCATTTAGGGAAGCTGTACTGAGCACAAGGACTACCAAAACTGAAATGGGGCTGAGTATGTGAAGAACAAGGTCATAAACTAGGGGACTTGGATAATTTACCACAAATTTGAAAAATTGTGATTGCAAAATGATAAAGGAAGAACACCTGAGTGTACACATCAATCACAAAATTACAACTGGTAAACAGAAACAAAGTTGAGGGAGGTTTGCTCCCAAAAGCATTCATCAGGAGATATTTATCAGGGAAGGAGAAGGTAATGATCAAACATAAAGGTCATGTTGGCACAATGCTAAGAAGGCATAAAGTGGCTATAAATATAAATTAGAAAAAGGCATCTATGCATCAGAGGAGTAAAATTCTGGCACAGCCTTCCTTAAGGGATAGCTGGAGCAAAATCTTATTCCTTTGCAGGAATGTGTGAAATGGGAGGTGATATTTAGCCAAACAACTTTTCCTCTGAAATTGTGATTTATCAAAATAAAAATGTTTCAGATGAATGAAAAAAACCAGTGAAAAAGAGAAAATAAAAATAAATTGATTCAGTAAGGTAAGGATTGAGCAAAACATTTAAGCTTCCCTTTTTTAAATGCTTCTCATATCATAGGACTGGTTATGTACTTTAGCAATAAAGACAAAATTAAAACCACCAAATGCATCCTGCTTTGTATATTCTTTTTATTATATTCCTGAAGAGGAAAAACACAGAGTTGCAAAGTTCCTTTTGAAGCCACGAGTACAGTTTCCATGCAGCTCTAGTAATTCTGCTTGAAGCAACAGGTTTGTGGATGGCCATTCTGCTAGAAGCAGTCAGAGTAGGGGGACTACTCTCTGGCCTCAGTCCAGCATGCCACAGATTCCCAAATGAATAGATGCTGTAGTATTTGGGGGGAAAAAAAGTAGTACATGGCTATTAAGAGCAGGCAATGCTGGAGAGCACTAGCAGACTGCTCTGGGGGAGAGCTGACTCAAAGCAACCATTTTAAGGCAGGTGGTGTTATTGTGGATACAAGGAAAACCAGCAAATGAATGCTTGCTGTAATATATTCTGAACCAAAAGGTCTGTTATATGACTCCCCAGGCATCTAGCCATTATGTTCATGGTCTTAGCAAATTTTTAGTCTCTAAGTCCTGTGTAAACTCATAAATACAGGACAGTAATAGGAATTCTGTGATTTATCAATAAACTGTTCTTCAGAGGTTATTGTTTCTTAATGTAACACATGCTTTGAAAGTATGACATCAACTAATAGGTGATTAGTATTGCCCAGAGAGTGGGGCTGGTGAGTCCTGACTTCAGGACAGTTTTTAGAAATGATTTTCAATATGATATAAAGACAGTTCTGTTTGTATCAGCGAATCTCAGCATAAAGAAATGGAGAGTGAATAAATTAAATACTATTTTATTCATGCCTCGCCTCATGTTGTCAGCTAATTAGAAGTTAGGTTTGGCACTAATCTCTGGGGTTTTGTCCTAGAAAGGTGACAATGAAATCCAAATTTCTTGATTTTTGTTTTGCTATTGCAAATCAGAAAAATCATGGGGCATAATAATTAGTAATCCCAAAATAGTATTGCATAAGATAACACAAAATAGCCGAAAAGTAGCTCAGTGACAGATTTGTCACTGTGCTGGAACACATGCATGATGCTGTGATAAACACTGGAGAAAGCACTTGTTAAAACAGCCCTTATCCCTAAGGAATTTACAGCCTGAGAGACAGAGAGATAAGATAAAATGCACCTGGTAACCAAGAAGTGATGCTATTTACATTTTTCTTTTCTGTTTGCTTTCTTTTTCCCAGTGTTTCACCCTCTGTTTTAAAATGAGGTGCTGACTTTGTTGATGTGACACTTCTGAGTCTCTATGAAGAATTTGATTGAAGAAGACTGGTGGTTGGCACTGGGTTTGGGAAATCATTTTTTATGAGATAGGCAGCCAAGAGGAAAGTATAAAGACAGTGATGATTGGAGACGATTCTTAAGGCTCAGTCCCTGTCAAACACTGAACATTCTGACTCCTGTCAAAGAAAATAAGAAGGGGAGTGTTATTCAGAAAGGGATAGGGACTCCTGTATGCTCAGGAGATGATTTTTTTTCTTTTCAGATATTTAATGCATAACTCAGTCCTCTCAACAGTGTAGTCTTTTGATGAACAGCAAGTAACTGTCATAACACTGGAATAAGAACTCAGGCAATGCTGTTGCTAAAGATTTTCATTTACCTTGATAGCATCCAGACTAGCTATGCGGCCTTGTTTAAGTTCGCAAATGTCATTAGGTTTCTCAGGGTTAATGCTATGCTACTAGACTTACTGAAGCTATTCTAATCCTTTCCACTTCTCATTAGGGCATTGCTGTCACTTTTTTTCTGCTTCTGCATCTGCCTGTTCCCTGGTTTCCTTCAATATATTCCACCCAAACTATCTTCAGTATTACCTTGCCCATCTCCCCTCCCTCACTTTTCCCCTTAACTCCTTCTGGTAGCATAATATCATCGTGTGAAATTCGTGACCGAGTTTTCTGATTCCTTTTTCCCTCTGCTACTCCCTTCTCTCAGTGGGCACTTTCTATGGCTACACCTTACAACATCAGCCAAGTCACACCTTATCTTTTCTGGTGTGTTCTTTGCCACTTGCAAAGGTTTTTAGTAGTCTCGACTTGATTATCTTACTATTCTGCAATTAATTGTGTTGGTCATACTTAAAATAATAGGATCGAACCTCTATGTTTTGAGTCAAAAAAGGGTTGATTTCATCTGATTCCTGTTGTCCTTCCCCAGTTTAAAACTGTCTTCCCCAATGAGAAATGAAAATATCTTTTTTTCTTCTGCCTCTGCTGCTAACAGCCTATTCCCCTAAGAAGGTGAAATACATTAGAATATATAGCACAGGCTACAATCTTGTAATAAATACTTAACAATTGTAACATGAATATACAGTGATAGTCAAATGGTTAAGACTGTGATTTCCACCTCAGAAATGGTTCAAGGATGTTCGTGTATGGTTCAAGTGTAGTCTGCACAGACTAATAACAACATGCTTTTAGACTTGGCAGCAGAGTAGGTTCAAATGATTATGAATCAATTCAAGTCAATGAATGGTATCCAGGTGCACTATAGCTGTTGGAGTATAATATTTATGATAGTTTTGAAAAGGTGTAATATCTATTACCAGTCTAAAAACTTTTAAACATGCCCTCAAACATGATTAGCAGTAATTTATCTGAACAGAACATGAACAGATAAGCACCTCAATTGACATAGTTAGACTCAAAGCAAAAAAGAATTTGATTAATATAAAGCACCTGTACTCTTTAAATCATTTTAAAGATGGCATCTGTTTTCTTATGAGATTAACTACGAAATATCAGTATTTTATCTCTAGCCTGTGAGAGATAGCCTGTCTCTATCTCAAAACTAGTGTGCAAAGGAATGGATTTGAAAGAAGAAAGAAGGCAATGCATGTTTGCACAACAGCACTTTCACCATTTATCTAAAGTGCTTTGAAAGAATTTTTCCATGGCTTTGAAAACAAGCAGTAAGGATTAAACACTTGCTTGGGTGTTAAAACTCAAGAGACATGTGAAAACAAATTAGAGCAAGAAGCAACTCTTTGTCATCATGATCACACTTCACACGTATTGTACAGAACATGGCAGAACACGGGAAACTCTGCTGGTTTCCATAGCCATAATAGCCAGATTTATTTATTATCCTTCCTTCCTTCCTTCCTTCCTTCCTTCCTTCCTTCCTTCCTTCCTTCCTTCCTTCCTTCCTTCCTTCCTTCCTTCCTTCCTTCCTTCCTTCCTTCCTTCCTTCCTTCCTTCCTTCCTTCCTACTCCTTCGCTTCCTCCTTCCTTCCCTCCTTCCTTGCCTCCTTCCCTGGTTAGTGTCTACTATGTAGCATGTTTGTAGAAAAAGTCTTGATTTTAATGCTGATATTTGACATAGATTCACTATAGTTTCTCTGTCATCTTCACAAATTTCAAAGGAAAATGTATCTTCCACAATGGGCACAAGAAAAAGCAATTCTAGGGTCATGAAAACAAAAAGTCATCCTAGAAAATTTTACCAGAAGAATAGTACCATCGTGTCCCCTATTTGCTTTAATAGACTATTGATGCAATTTTTTGTCATTGACAATACAATTTCTAGAAGCCCACAATTGATGCAGATTTATAGAAAAACATGAAAGGATCTTTTCTGTTGATAGACTGTTATGATGTTCAACATTAAGGAGCCAAGCAGCCACCTTAAAGCAACTTTAATTAAGCATTTTATTCAAAGAGAAATTAAGAGGGAGTCGAGACCTCTAATACAGATATTAGGATGAGATCTTAATTGCACAGAGAGTTCATTATTCTTTCCTTCTGAAATACAAGAATGGATAAATGACAAAAGGGACAAAGAGAGAAGTACACACATTGTGTACATGTAAGATTCAATAGAAGTCCTTTACTATGGCTTGAGCAATTTCCTCTTGTACTGCCATACTGCTGGCCAAGAAAATAAAGTTGTGTTTGTCTGTTTTTCCTTGCATAATAGTAGGAGAATTGTAATGGTGTTACAGTAAATGGCAGAGTAATAAGTCTATCACTTTCTTACAGCCACCTCTGTTCCTAATTAATTTATGAGTGCAAGCAGCTGTTTTAGAATTTTCCGTGAAAATAATCAAGGAAGCTGTTTGATTCAGATGATTCAATCAGATGACCCATGATTCAGCCAAACCACTCAAGTTCAGAGCTCTTAAAACTTTCACTGTTTCTTCACAGACTTTGCCTACGGCTGAAGACTACTAACTGAAAGACCAGTGTTAAATATAGCTAAAACTAGATACTGAGGATGCCTTGTGTGCACACCTTTTCCAAGCAGATCAAGGTCCTTCACTCAAGTATTGCATGTAAAGATTGGATTTATCTTGCAGGTGTATGAGAGGTCATTTGGCCAAGTCTAAACCAGTCTTGCAGTAAGGACGCAGGAACAGGCACTTCCAGAAGATGATTCATCGGCTCTAAGATGGTTAAGATCATTAAAGAGCCTCTGGAGTAGACCATTTCTCATGTTGGCTGTAAATGGAATCAGGACAGAACTCACTTTTAGACAGCTGACCTCTGGAACACTATTCCAGATCAGGTACATGGAATTCTTTAATGCAGAAAAGAAAATGCTATATACAAATTTCTACTTTGGCTTTAAGGAAAACTTTTGAAAAACATATGAGTAAAACAAATTATCTTGGAATTTTCTGGTGGAGTTAATGACTGATATTTTTATTCATGGAAAGAAAATCTAGGTTCTCCAGAAAAGGCTCTCTTTTGAGCCTTGGGGTCCATAGAGCTGTACCATGTGTGCTGTTGCATCAATGGACTCTGATTGGGAACCAGTGCTGCACTTTTACCCATCAGATAAGACTGTAAGTTGGAAGAGCATACACAGTAATGCCAATACTGTTTTTTTCTTAATTCAATTCCTTCACTAGGCTCTGTACTATCTGCAGAGTCACTAATACTGCATTTCCACCTGCCTGTTTCCCATGCATGGAATAGCAAAAAGAAACACCCATGTGGAGGGAATCAACTCATTGAGAACAGCTTTTATTCTCTATAAATTCTGGTTGTGGTGATGGAATTTGAAGAATCATGGCAACTTCTCTATTATTTTTCTATTTCAGGAAGCAAAAATAGATTCTAATTCTGAGAATATAATCTATTTAAAGGCAGTTCCTTTTAAGGGGAGTTCTCCCTTGATTTTAGTAGAAACTGTACTGTAAATCTAGTATGATTGAAACTTTTGGTAATGCTAAATTTAGGTGATATGGTATAGTTTCATTTCAGACTAGCATCTTCCTATATCACGTGTTTTATTCTCTTCCCCTGCCACCAAGCCCCACATCAAAGCATTCCAACATTACAGCAAATTAGCAATTTGAAATAAATAGTATCTCTTATTCTAAAATGGGAGAAGATGAGAAGCATTGTGTGGCCTATGCTTATTGCCATGATTTAACTTACTAATTCGTAGCCTACTGACAAACACTCCTTTGTCTGATAGTGTGGCTGTAAGTTGTTTGGTAAGTTGGAGAGTGTACACAATTTTGCGTAAAATGTTTATCAACACTACTCAACAGTGTAAAACTGGGATAATGACACAGAAATATAAATCTCTGTGAATTTAACACCTTTCAAGAAAATGATTCTTTGTATCCCAGTCTTAAAAATGCTGGAACAGAAAGATCATACAATCTGACCGTCATCAAACATTATCTGATGTTACTTTATACTTCAAATAGTTCAACTTGACACCCTGTTTGGTTTACCCTTTGCTAAGACGAAGGTTTTACCCTGAAATGACCTCTTTGGCTTTGCAGTGAATTGTTTTAGTAAACAGATGGATCATTTGACTCAAAGAAAAAAAACCCTAAAATATTCATTTAGGTCTGCAAATCATTTCTCTGAATGAGAACAGTAAATTCTAAGTGCCTGAGGCTTCAGACCTTTCAGGAGTTGGAATTCTGCAAGAAATTGGGTTGTTAGTGTCTTGCCTTTATTTTATGTGATTTATTCTTTGTTCTCCACAAAGCTCCATAATAGAAAACTGTTAATTACCTATTTAATTGAAATATTTGAGGAATTGTATTTGTTTCACTTTAGTGGGAGCTTTGCTAAGCAATGTGTGATTTTATTTAGTTACAACTCTGTGTCATGTATTTCAATATAGGGTTTTTTTCCAATCTTACTTGTTATCAGCTGAAGACATTACTTCACTGAAAGATGAAAATTCCCTTAGCTTTTATAATTAGGAACATCAACATAATCAAGTTTGTGTTGTGGTCTGTAAGCCACAAACTGAAGGGGTGATAAAGGAGTAATTAATTCCCACTTTGTGGGTATGGGTTATCATCTTTTGGATCTATGTTCACTTTTGTCATTAGAATAGAAAAGAAGCTTTTGCAAGTTGTGGCGTGGTTATAGTTGCAGAGACAAACAAAGTCTTTTAAATTCATTGTAGTATATAAAGTCTTTAAAATACTGATGTTCACCTCCTACATAATGTATTGTATAGTATCAGTTGCATGATTAGTTACATTTATTATAAAAAAGACCACTTGATTAACAAACGTGATCTTATGAAAGGCATTTAAAGTTCACCCATTTAATCCCTGTACTGGGCTCCATAAGACATGCTTGTATTTGCTGAAGGCTTCCAGAAAAGCACCTTATCTTAATTTGCAGGGATCAATAAAGGAAGATTCCACTTCTTCCCTAGACTTTTCCATACAGTGTTATTAGAGGTTGTTTATAATCATGATTTGTTTGTAAGGATGAATTCCAGAAGCTGGTATCTGATTTCTAAAGTAGATATCTATTTCATATGTCTTACTAAACCTGTTAAAAGTTTGGCATAAATGCACCCTAAAACCTATTAACTGTCGTGTTCATTTTTTTCCTCTGGGTACAAATATATTGTTCCTAATTTTCCAGGATATGACAGAAATAAGACTTTCACATTACTGCATAACTCATGACCTCAAGCCTCATGATGTTGAACTGCTATGTTGTTAGTTGGCCATGACAGTGTTTCAGATGGCAAATGTCTGAAGGGTGAGTGGACAGAAAATAAGTATCTTGGATCTTATGATTTTTCTGGATACAACTTTATGGCTATGGAATCTCAGTCAGATGTATGGCATTGTGACCTTCTTAGCAACAGAGTACTAAGAGTCAAATCCTTTTTGTTTTCCTTTCTGCCTGTTGCTTTTAATGTGTGCTTGTTTGTGAAATGCAGGGAAGATTGCTGTGTCACAGAAATGGCTGCCATGTCTGCAACAGCTGAATTTTACTCTTTACCAAGACAGCTTTACTTTAGTATTATTAAGAACTGAGACCTATGCTCTATGTACTGTCATGGCCAGCAGGGGAGTGTTTGGGCAGGATGTTACATGATTGCTATATTTTAATGACATTATTAAGTTCTGCAACAATCTATGCGTGTTCGTGTACCAAGATTCTAGAAATGTCATCTCCTCTCTGTAAGATGGGTTTTTCATTGTGAGCTTACAGTCTCTCTGCTCTTCTAGTGAGAAATGAGTGGCAAATGAATAGGTTATCCTGAATACAATGAGTAATAAAAAAAAAAAGCAGTTTCTTCAAGATGTCTTGTTTTAGCCACTAGACACAATACTAACTCCTTTAGTAAGAAATAGGTACATATAATTGGGACTAACATTGCCCGTAATACAGTGTTTAATAGAGAACAGTAGAGATAAGAGACAATTCATGAATGTTACTTTGCTAGACTACGGTGGGCAATGTCTTTCAGAAAGGTAATAAAGCAAATTTCACACTGGCTGGGTAGGCATCACATTACTTCGCTGATAAGAACTCTGATCCCTGGTCTAACTGTTTCCTGTAGTTAATATGTTAAGTTTCAAACATAAACCCAAACAGCTGAAATAAAAATAAGTACAGTCCTCATCAGAATAAAGCAGATTTCAAAGAGAACTACATTATATTATTTAAAATGTCACCACTTTTGTCTTCATTGTGGCTTCAATGACATGGATAATCAGAGATATGTCAAATATTAAAATGTTGGGAAAGAAAACAGATGGACTCTAGCTTTTCATACATATCTGAAAAGTGTCAGGCATGCCTCCCACAGCTGTTCTCAGGCAGTGGGTTGTCACCTCAAACTACTGCCAGCTTGGGACACAGCAGATCCAAGAACTTAAAATCCTCTAAGGATTAGACTAAATCTACACAACAGTCTTAAGTACAAATGTTTGCCTTTAATGTGTTTATTACCATGCTGCATGTATTCATCATTTGGATCCAATGGCATTGTGTCCCACAGAAACTGGACATTTATTTCAGATGGCAGTTTTTGCCATCTGAAATGATGTTGTGACACAAAAATAAGATGTCACCTATTGTATAACAGTTTCTTTTTGACATTTGATACAATTCAAGCCCACATTTCCATTGCACTAATATCTCTGGGTTCTGATTATGAAACATACTATGTGCTCAAACATGGAGGAGACAGGCTGGTTTTGAGCAAAAGCAGCAGCTCTCCAGAGAAATGCTTGTCCAAACTGTAATCAAGAAAATCCTTCATGTCTCCTGTTAATTGGTTATTTGCCCTGCATATCTGATGGGAAGATTTATGGCTTCAAGGAAAAATCTCTTTCAAGGGATTCTTAATAAAGGGTTAAGGGTGGGATTTTCAAGAATACTGAGGAGAGTTCTTTCAGTGACAGTTGAACATCCCCCTCTGCAAAGCACTTTTGAAAAACTCACTCATGTTTCCAAGATGCCAAATTTGGGCCAGGTTTGAAATTTTTACTCTATGCTCAGAACAGAAAGACAGAAACAAGAACACCCTGGATGTTATTTTTAACAGTATCCTATCTAATTAAGGCAATTTTGACCAAGCATACTTCAAAAGATATGGTACTTTAAAGACCATTGCTTGTTTAATCTTGCTGCACAGAAAATATTTGTGTATTTAATATTTATTCACAGAAGGTACTAATTAACTCCTTGGGAATGGGTAGCATCTCACTAAGCTTTCTGTAAGGCAGTATCAAGTTGGGCAGGAAAACTCTTAAGCTGATTTTCAGTATTTCCTTCTCTCCATGTATTCATGCCATAAAAGTATTGAAGCAGGATCCTTCAGTACATGTGCACTCCCTGAGTTCATTCGGCCCTCTGATTACTAGCCACTGCTAATAGTCCGGGCTGAAAGTGATGATACCAATGAAAGAAGCATCAGGGTAATTAAAAAGATTTAAAAATACTGGGTAGATTAGTTAATGGGACAGGACCACAGGTGGTGTTCGCCTCAGTTCCTGCAGTAGCAGGGATG
>NW_008668847.1:76238-76625 GCF_000695815.1 Acanthisitta chloris
TTTACAGACCACCCAATCAGGATGATGAGGGTGATGATTTACTCTACAGACAACTGGCAGATGTCTCTAGACCACCAGGCCTTGTTCTTGTGGGTGACTTTAACCTGCTGGATATCTGCTGGAAAATCAGTGCAGCAGAGAAGGGGCAGTCTAAGAGGTTCCTCGAGTGTATAGAGGATAATTTCCTACTTCAGCTGGTAGATGAGCCTACTAGGGGTGGGGCCCTGCTAGACGTGCTGTTTGCAAACAGCACGTCTAGCAGGGCCCCACCCCTAGTAGGCTCATCTACCAGCTGAAGTAGGAAATTATCCTCTATACACTCGAGGAACCTCTTAGACTGCCCCTTCTCTGCTGCACTGATTTTCCAGCAGATATCACGCAGGTTAC
>NW_008668848.1:0-10352 GCF_000695815.1 Acanthisitta chloris
GCCGCGTCCCGCAGCCACGCGGCGCTGCTGGAGCTCGCGCTGCGCCTCACAGCCTTCCTGCGCGAGCACTGCCGTCCGCGGGGCGCCGGGGAAATTGGCCTTTACTGCTACCCGGGGATAAACCTGCCGTCCTGGATCTTAGGGTAATGGTTTGAACACTTGCAATCAGTGTTGTTTTTTAAGGGTCATCTCTGCTCAAGCAAATTTTATAGTTCAGGCTTTTAATAACACATGCAGTAGTACCATAGCAATGCAGTCAAGAAGCACTGGAGCCTTGCATTCTGTAAAAATAAAGCATCTTTGGAAAAGCCACTGCAAAAATATATTTGAATTTTAAGTTCCGAAGATCTAAACTGCAATTGCATCCTTTTAAAAGCAATTTTGCATATTTATAGAATGGAAAAAACTTAATGACTGTTATCTGTGTTCTGCCTGTTTAAAAATGGAGGTGATCTGACAGAAATATCTATTTAAAAAAGACTGTGCAGGTTTTTGAATGTATTGTCTTGCTGGCAAACAAAGATGCTAAATGAATATACATTTAATGTTCCATCACAAATATTGCAGGGAGGAGTACTGAGCAATGCAGCACTAAAGTGCTGTTGGTTAATTAACAGCTAGGAAGTTGAAATATTTATAATCCCAACGCTTAGGTTCATCTGGCAATTCTAAAAATCCTGTGTCTGTTGATGAATTCTCATGTTTGTCTCCTTTATAGATGTATGTTTTGTATCTGTAGCATTTAGGATGTAGTAGGGAATCATGGATCACAAGTATATTTTCTTCAGCTGATGTATACAGCAGCAGCTGTGCTTCCTGGGGGAATGACCTGTGTCAGTTTTCTCCTGCATGTAAAATGCACAATAGCACAAGAAGAGGTACCACAGTTGAGTATAAAGACTTTAGTGGACTGAATGCTGTAATCATAAGCCTCCCAGAAGCACTGGGCAACTTTCTCACAATTTTTCCCCCAGTGGATCAGGTTGCCCAGAGGTGTTGTGCAGGTGCAATCCCTAGAGGTTTTCAAGACCTGACTGGATAAAGTCCTCAACAACCTGGTCTGGTGTCACAGCTGGCTGTGCTTGAGCAGGAGGTTGGGCTTGGCATCCTGGAGTCCCCTGCAGCCTGATTTATCCTATATCCAGATGAACTGAGCAGTAACAGTTTTCTTTTGCTGTGTGACCAGGAGCCACTGGGATGCTTTGATTCCTGCAGCTTTCACTGCCGAGTCTGACTGCTACACGATGCAGGGCTGGCTCAGGTGCTTACTGACCCAAGTGGCTGTGCAAGCATGCGAAACACTGAGGTTTCCACCTCTGCATTCTGGATCTCAGCAGTACTGCACTGACAAATCACTTACACAGAGAGGAGATAGAACTAATTGTACGTACAGTACAGAGCCCAACAGTAGAAGGAATGTGAAGATTTATGGGGACTTGATGTTTTAGTTGCCACTTACTCTCCTTGGCTTTCCATCGCGGCTTGTGGTGAGCAGCAGGCGCCGCCAGAGGGGGCACAGGGCAGGGAGTGGGAGCGCCGAGCTGCTCGGGGCTCCTCCACTTGTTTTTAGGGAAGGCGTTCCAGTACCTGCTCAGATTTTCTCACACCGGGTTCTTTAGACCCGTGAAAAAGTGTTTTCATCGTGCAGGTTTTTGGCAGTATTACATAGGTATGAATGGAAATCTTGTATTTCTCTTCCTAGTCGATAGCAGAAGTTTTTTAAAATGTGGTGCTGTTGATGTCAGTGGTACCTTTGTCATCACTGACCTGCTTGGTGAGAAATAATATTGAATGTTTTCATCTAGCTTTAATCTTTTCCCTTGCTGTAAAATGCCAAAGAGTAACACTGATTATTCGTCCTACTTGATTTCCAACAAAATCTTTAAAAGTCATGTCTATATTTTCTAGCTCAGGCAGCTATAAAAGTATAAAAGAAATGTTAGTGAAATTTAAGAGATTTTCTTATTTTGAAAAAACATTTGTGTCTTGTTAGAATCCTTCAGGTTCCAGCTGCCTATTGTCCTATTGATCCAGATGTACCACCAACCTTATCCACTAACTTGATGAAGAAAATCAATCTTCAGTATATTCTTGTTGAGAATGATAAAATAAATGTAAGTATTTAGGCTTCTACAGGAAGCATTAAAGGGCAGTTTGGACATGTGTAGATATGCAGATTGTATTCTGTTTTAATAAACTTGGATGGGGTGGGTTTGTTTCTTCATGCCAAGAGGATGTCTTTCTCATTCAGAAAAGAATGTCTTTAAAATTTGAAGTACAAAGTGCTTTTCCTCATCTTCAACAAAAAACTAGCCTAGTTTCCTGTTACACTGCTGTTCAGACAAGCTTGTTGGGCACTGGCACTGAAAGACTTTTCCAGACTTGTTTCTTCATAGATCAAGGTTAAAAGTTGGAAATCTGAAGTAGTTCAAAAAGGCTCCTGCATTTAATACTTTGGTTTCTTTTTGTCCAGCTGCTCCCAAGTCTTATACCCTCACTGATTGCAAAGGAAAATAGATCAGATTGGACGTTTGGCCTTTGTCTTCTGCAGCATTCTTTGTATATTTTCCCTTTGTTTTTCTTATTTGCTCAGAGAATTGCCAATTTTGCATTTATAGAGTCTGTGTTCACTCCTATTTAATATACAAAAACACATGAGCTTAAAATTGTGTGGTGTATGCCCTCCAAAAGCAGAGGCATGAAAAATCACAGCTTGTTTGTGTGAAATGCTGTTCCTATTTCATTGCATACAGTAGAGCAGTAACAGTGCATCCTGAGTTCTGCTGTTTGAACTGTATGTTTTTCTCTTGCAGAAATTCATGATGTCCCATGCTGGATATTTTTGCCACAGTTCTTCCACACTAGAACACATTGGTTTAACTCTCTTCCAAATGAGCTCAAGCAGCACTGATTTGAATTCACAAGCAGACGATATGAAAAGTAAATGTGAACCTTTTAAAGCTGTGGGTAACTCAAAGCCAGGATATACCCTTGGCCCGGATCAAACCAAAGTAAAAACATCAGAAGGAAGATTCATGGATGTTGGCCAGAAGGATGCTTTAGCATATGTCTTGCATACATCAGGAACTACAGGGATCCCCAGAATAGTCAGAGTGCCTCATAAATGTATAGTGCCAAATATTCAGCATCTTAAGTAAGTGTGGTTTTCAGTTTTCCTTTGAAATGTTTTACAAATCCAATGTTTAGGGACTCTTTTAATACTTTGGAGGAGTGTAGGTCAGGCTTTTGCTAACACCACTTCCTCCTTGCCTGCCTCTTCAGATTTATTTGTGTTTTTTTCTTTTGTTTCTAAATAGAATCACACCACATTTTGTTTCTGTAACTGTTGTTTTTAATGGTCAAGTGGTGCTTTACCTGCATTTTTGAGGGCTGTGCTTCAAATATGCTGTTGCTGTAAGTATTGTACTGTATTCTGGCTTGTGACTTAAAAGAAATAGATAACAAAATTAATTATTTGTTCACAGTTATATTTACTGTGTTCTGTAGTTCTTAAGTCCTGCTTCCTTTTTAGGCTACTCAGGTTTCTTTCTGTTTCATTTAATACTTACAAAAAATTTGTTTATGGAAAATACTCTTTTTCTTTCTTCTTTCTTTTTTCTTTTTTCTTTCTCTTTTCTTTCTTTCTCTTTTCTCTCTTCTTTTTTCTTTCTCTTTCTCTCTTTCTCTTTTCTTTTTCTTTCTCTTTTCTTTCTCTTTTCTTTCTCTTTTCTTTCTCCTTTCTCTTTTCTTTCTCTTCTTTTTCTTTTTCTTTTTTTTTTTCTTTCTCTTTTCTTTCTCTTTTCTTTCTCCTTTCTCTTTTCTTTCTCTTTTCTTTCTCCTTTCTCTTTTCTTTCTCTTTTCTTTCTCCTTTCTCTTTTCTTTCTCTTTTCTTTCTCCTTTCTCTTTTCTTTCTCTTTTCTTTCTCCTTTCTCTTTTCTTTCTCTTTTCTTTCTCCTTTCTCTTTTCTTTCTCTTTTCTTTCTCCTTTCTCTTTTCTTTCTCTTTTCTTTCTCCTTTCTCTTTTCTTTCTCTTTTCTTTCTCCTTTCTCTTTTCTTTCTCTTTTCTTTCTCCTTTCTCTTTTCTTTCTCTTTTCTTTCTCCTTTCTCTTTTCTTCCAACAAGCATCTGTTAGTTGCACTATGCCCTTCAGTGGTATTGGTGTGTAATGTGGTGCCTTTGTAGAGGACATCCTTAGTCAAGTCAACAGTTACAGTCCAGGAGATCTTACTCAAATTACCTGGCCTGCATGTGCCTAGGTGTTCAGAGCAGCCCTTAAGATCTGAGCTTAGCTAACACATGTTTCTTTCATGCTTTCATTCTTCAAGTTTGGAAACAATTTTTAAGTCCATACATCAGATATGTAAATCCTAGCTTTCTTATTTCAGATCCATATTTGAGATCACACAGGATGATGTGCTGTTCCTGGCTTCTCCTCTAACATTTGACCCATCTGTGGTTGAATTGTTCATAGCTCTGACAAGTGGAGCCTCTATTCTTGTGGTACCAAACACTATTAAAATGATGCCTGTGGAGCTCTCTGCTGCTCTGTTTCACCGTCACCACGTGACAGTGTTGCAGGTAGGCAACACCTAAAATAACTCTTGCTTTTCACCTTTGCTAAAATGTGCTACTTCATCAGCCTAATTGCTAATGTTAATAAGGCAGGAGTGTTCTTTCTCAAAGTCAATAGCTATCCTTTTTGTTGCAGTGTGTTAGCTGTTTAGAAAATTATCATTTGATCAAAACCTCAAACATTTTGTGACACAGAACAATGAACTAAAAATAAACCCAACATTTATTTTAGGAAACTGATAGTTATTAAGAATTAATTGAATTATTCTGTTAATTAAACTATTAGTTCTGAAGAATCTGGTAATAGTGTCACCTGTTATAGACATTTTTAGCACTTTTTAATGGGTTTGATCTTAGAGCCTTTTAATGGTAGTCTTTATGCTACAAGTACCACAACTAACCAGTGCTATATATAGGGTGATAAAATGTTTGTAATTTTTACAATAATGAGTGCAAGAGAATAATTGATTTCACAGCAACACTTGTTGTTTTTAGGCCACCTATTTATATGCGGCTTCATGCATCTCATGTCTTGAAATACATCATCTCCTGTATGATTTCAATTTTAGGAGTTTAAAAGTTTGCAAAATTTACTTGAAGCATCCAGCATGGCTGAATAAGCCTAACCCATGCCCCATAGTCCTGTCCTGTTCCTCTCATCCTGTCACTTGCTACCTGGGAGAAGAGTCTGACCCCCACCTCACTGCAACCTGCTTTCAGGTAGTTGTAGGGAGCAATAAGGTTCCCCTTGAGCCTCCTCCAGGTTCAACACCCCCAGCTCCCTCAGCCACTCCTTGAAGAGTTTATGTTCCAGACCCTGTTCCCTTTTCTTTTGGAAGAATGGTGATAGCTGCTATTGTAGGGTATAAATATAAGATTAGTGAGTGGCAAGATGAAGCAGAGCAGAAAAAAACTCACTAATTAAAAATCTTTTGTAACTTTATTCTCTGCTCTTACTTTTACTTATTATGATTGCTATAAGTTGCAATGGTTTAGATTTTCCTATCATCTACAAGTTTCATGAACAATTTAGCTCACTTCCTTTCAGAAAAAAGCTCTGAGGTATTGGTCTTTATTAGCAAGATTTTGTAACTGTCTTTTAAGACTTTTAAAGATATATTGTAAGCACCTCAAGCTGAAATTTGGTGAATGAAGGTGTTCGAGATGTCTTTCTAACAAACATTTGATTTTATGGGATTTTTTTATCATTGTCTTAATCAGTGAAGGAAAGGCTTCTTGGCTGAATTAATGTTCCCCTTATAGCTTAACTGATTATTAATTATTTTATGATGTTTCTTAAATTTTAAAAAGACCTAACCTCCACCCCTTGACTCTCCTGAACAGACTTGACAAGTCTAAAACTTGATTATGAAGGATGGGAAGAGTATTAACTTTTTCCCTCTTTTTTTACTTTACTGTAATTCACTAAAGTTAAAATTAGTTGAAAAAAGTTTTTCTTCCTCTATTACTGGAAGAAAGGAATGTGGTAAGAAAGAATTCCCATTCATTTTCCAGTCCTCTTAATAGAAAAGTAGGCAAAAATGAGAGTGAAACGTGTCTGGTAAAATGATTTATTGTTTTTCCCTTCAGTGAAAGGGCTCTGCATCACCAGTAGTTTTATAGAAGTAGCTGTTTAAGGAAACTGGCTTGGGTTTTTAGGGTTTGGTTTTTGTTTTCTTCCCCTGCTTATTTTAGAGTGTGATGTGAAAGCTTTCAAAAAAACTATTCTTTGTAAACTGTTATATTTACACAAATCAAGAACAACCCAGAATCTGACATCCTAGGAATTGTTAGTGTTAAACAAAAGTCTTTAGGTGTTCTATATGCAGGTTAACCAGATGTTACAGCAAAACTATAACCTATACATTCTGGATGAAGGGCAAAAAAGCTTAAACAATAACATCAAGAGAATACTGTGCTGCTTAATAATCATAAGAACTAATGTGCATACACTTCAGGTAATAGCTGAGACACAACAGGGAGCCAAAAACACATCTAAGTGAGGAAGAAACTGCAGAAGAACATAGATTGGTGCTGATAGTACTTGTTAAAGGCTTCACATAGGAAACAAAATTTCGTAAAACACCAGTGTGATCTCTACTGGTATCAGATGGTTGAAGCCATTTACTGTACACAGATGTTTTAAAGTACATCCACAATACAACTATGCAGTGGATATGATAAAGCAGGAAGAGATGTACATGTATACTGAAAAAGTATAACAGGTCTTTTTTTATATATATCATTCAGGCAACACCAACACTTCTCAGAAGGTTTGGAGCTCACATTATTAAATCAACAGTGTTGTCTGCAAATACTTCACTTCGTGTCTTAGCCCTTGGTGGTGAAGCATTTCCTGTCCTGAGTCTCTTGAAAAGTTGGAAGCACAAGGAGAATAAAACAAGTATTTTTAATCTCTATGGTATTACTGAAGTGTCAAGTTGGGCCACTTGCTACAAGATTCCTGAAGAGGTTTTTAGTGATAATTTTAGGTAGGAAAATTCACTGTTTTCATGGCTTGGCTTGTGAATGATGAAAATCACTAGAAATAGAACCTCGTTTCCCTGTTACCAGGGCTACTGAGTCCTAAGTGTTTATGCTGGCAGAAGCTACATTTGGTTTTCATGTATAAATAGACTAATCCATTATCTCTTGCTCTAATACAGACCCCTCAAGTAAAAATTATTGGTGAATGATTCTTGAATGACAGAACTGCAGTGTGAAATTCTGTGTACTTGTAGACCTGCTAAGTTTCACATAATGTGATGGGTTCTGTTTCAGTCATCTCTGAATCTACACCTCTTAGTCGTTCCAGCCTGGGATTTCACATGCTCAACCAGGACTAGCCTAGTCCAGGGTGTCCAGTCTCTTGACTGTGTGACAGTGTTGAATCAGTGTTGCAAATGGCAAATGGTTCCTACCCAGTCTTCCAGTTCCTTCGCTTACCCATGTTGCTGCTCCTCACAAGGCTTTTCCAGTGAGAGCGTCTATAGTCAAAGAGAAGAAACCTAGAGCTAAGAGTCAGCAAGAGGAGAGCAATGGGGCTCTGTAACTCTTAATCAAGGCTCAGAACGAAGATAACTCTGTCCAGTTCAGAACATGCCTTCTGAGATTTACTTATTTTAAGCAAAAATGCTCAAAGATTCCTTTCAAATGTAATCAGTAGATACCAGTGTGTTTCTTACTGCTACCATGCTTTTGCCCACAGTTTTTTAAAACTCCACACAAATTGATTAAGAGGAGACTAGATACTTTGTTTTTTTCTAATTCTTAATAATATACTACTCAGCAGATGATCCCACAGATCCTACTTGACCAGTGTGGATGACAGGAATTTTTCCAAAGTGGCTCACCCAAGGTCTAACAGTAATTTTACTTGGGCTTCTTTTCAGCATTTATGAATCATTTTATCATGACTTTCTTTTCATCGTTTATTACTATGCCATTTTTCACTCAATTTCTGACTTTGCAGGTTTGTTTGGGGTTTTTTTCTTTTTCTAAAGAGAGTTCAGGAATGTCAAGGATATGAAAGGTGCTTCCAGTTAGCTCAGTGTTTCATATTCTCTCTGAAATGTGTAATTATTCTGTGGCATAATAACTATACATGTGATTTGAGTTAAATGTGTCCTATGAAATGGGATGTTTTGGACAAATGGTGTGAAGACTGAAAATGGTAGATGGTCATGAAATGTTACTAAATTCTTGTGTAAAACTGATTTTCATTCTGGTTTCTCTGAGTTCAAAGATAAAACATAATAGTTCAGTGTAGAAATTGAAGTAGAACCCATGCCAAAGTTATTTAAAGTTACTTTACTTTTTGAGTTTTGCTTTACTGAAGAAAATATATTATTCTATACTCCCACTCAGAAATAGTGTCCGTAGTCAATAAATGAGGTCCTGGAAGTGCTTGAAGAAGCTGGAGAAAGAAGGGAAAGGAAGAAGTAGGTCTGTCGCTCAACAGAAGTCTAGAGTAGATTCATGACATTGAAATTACAGTTTCTTTTATTTCAGTCTTTCCTGAAGGCATCAACTCTACTTTACATTAGTAATAAAATAGAGTAAAAGCTCAAATTAGGTAAGGCAGGGAAAGACTGGGTTAGAAAGCAGTTACATGTGTTGAAAGTGGTTGACTTGATGGAAGTTTCAACATGGGAGACTTAAAAACTCCCTGAAACTCTTGTGGTTCTCTCAGGATATTTCAGGATCCATTCTTGCCTTATTTTCTATCGTCCTGTGGGGTTTTTTGGTATATGCTAATGAAACCCATGCACATTGATGAGTTTTTTGATTTTTGATAGGTTGATATGTTTTTAAACAAGAAACACTTCTAGAAAGAAGTCCTAAGCATCTACTTTTGCTCCAATACCAGTCCTTTAAAAGATTGCATGCTAACTCATTTCTGGAACAGTTGTTTTGTGTTCAGAAGGGAAAGATTTTTACTGTTTCTCTCTTTAATGTATTTAGAACAGGTTTTCCTATACCTTTGGGATCACCGCTCCTTGGAACAAAAGTTGAGGTCAGAGACACCAACGGATCTGCAGTTCTAGAAGGCGAGGGACAAATATTTATAGGTTATTTTATATTTCTAATTCTCCTGTGATACATTTCTTAATTAATGCTTAACAATATAATGACTATTTTATGGTGGTTGCATCTGATATGCAGATCACTGTAGCATTTTAAGTTCATATTGGGCTGGGAACCTTCTGATGGTATTTCAGGTTGTTGGAATGATGAACAGGAAGTTACCATCATTCTGTCTGCAGACTGTGCCTTCCTTTTATTGGCATTTTTTTCCTGCTTGCATTTTAACATTCTCAGTTGAAGTAATTTCTGTGTATTAGCTGAATTAACTGCACAGCCAAATTTGTACATTGCAGAACTTTAGACAATGATCTTTCAGTACTTCTTACAGTGCTTGTTGGAGTTTAGGAGAATTTGATAAAATGTTCTTTATAACTTTCATTTACAGTTAGCAATTTAATATATGTGACCAAAATATTTTCTTCTGTAGGTGGTGAAGAACGAGTCTGCTTTCTTGATGATGAAATCACTGTACCCCTGGGTACAATGAGAGAAACAGGGGATTTTGTAAGAGTGCAGAATGCAGAGTTGTTCTTCTTGGGTCGGAAGGACAATCAGATTAAACGTCATGGCAAACGTTTCAATATTGAACGTTTGCAGCAGGTAATATAACATGCAGTAGAGTATGCCAGAACGAAAAGGCAGGTACAAGGAACACATTGTTACCATCAGAAATGGGTATTTACTTATTTGCAGATGACTGTTAGGAGTCTAAAAGAGATTGGGAGGGTGTATTATCAAAAATCTACTCACATAATTTAGGGAGGAGTTTGGTTCTGAGTTCATGGGAATCTGTTTTATTGTGTGGATTCTTCCAGGAGAATTGAGAACTGTATAAACACCTGAAAAGCACTGAGCATTGCACTGCAATGCTTGTATAGTGGTTGTTGTACAACATTCAATGTCAGACTCATGGATTATGTGTCATTCATGGCATTTTGGCAAATAATGCATTTATCTCTGAGTTCAGCAACAAGAGAAGATATTTCATAGGATGTTCTGCAGAACTAAGGATGTTTCTAACATTCTCTGAAGATGAGAAAAGTACAGTTTTTAAATGTGTGCCTTTTTTCATGGTGTATTTTACTCCTTCTTCTCTATCGATTTACTGCATTTCAAAGCAAGGCTAATATTTTTTCATTACAGGCTGCCGAAGAGCTGTGCCAGGTAGAAGCTTGTGCAGTGACCTGGTATCAG
>NW_008668848.1:10367-23829 GCF_000695815.1 Acanthisitta chloris
TTACCCAAAGATGACTGGGAAGAAAGAGAAACACGTAAAGAACTTCAGAAACATCTACCAGCTTATGCAGTCCCTGATGAGATCGTAGTGATTAAAGCTTTGCCTTTAACATCACACGGTAAATTAACCCCCATTAAGTACTCTTGCCATTTATTTTAATGGTATCTATTGCTTTTTCTAAAGCATTTATTTTATTGACCAAAATCCAGTACCTGATTGATGCTTTTTAAATATGTACATTAGATAACCCCTAGTAGGAAATTGTGACCATGTATTATGGTTTTTTGGTAACGTTTTATTCGAGAGTCAAAGAGTAGTCTTAAGAATCAATTTAGTTTTAACACTGCACATTTCTTTTCTCAGTCATTCCTGTTGCAGTCTGCAACAGAACCCTGACATCAGCTGAGGAAAAATCAGGCCTTGAAAGTGGGATGATGTGGGAGGCCTTCCTGGGTTTTGTGTAGTTGATTGACTGGGTAAAAAAATACAGGTGCAGCTGAGTATGGGTAAGGAAGTATGTACAAGAAAAAAGTGACTATTTGGGCAGAGCAAGTTTTGGAAATGTAAATGCTAAGAGAGCAATGCAAAAAAATCCTACTTTATTTTCTGCAAAGGCAAAGTTGATATATCTGAACTGAACAAGATTTACCAGAACCATCTAAACTCCAGAAGGCGTGACAGTAAGCTGAGTGGCGCAGAGGATTTGTGGCAAAGCTTGCAGTATTTATGGAAGGTAGTATTTTGAGCTGCATTTTTATCTTTGCAAGTGGATCATTATACATGTGTCAGGAATTAAACAGTGTTAAGGAGTATGACTAATGCAACCAGAACATTCTAGCTGCCTGTAGATTTAAGCAGTACAGCTCTTTCTGTTCAGTTAATACTTAAATATAGTCACTCTGCAGTGGCCAAAAGGGAGTTGTTTTTATTTTTCTGTCAGATAAAACTGCAGGCTATGAGGTATAAACACTTAGCATAGGAAGGACGTAACTTGTCAGTAGCTTTTTCCATACTGCTTCACATGCCAAAGGAGGTCTCCCTAAGGGAACAAGGAACTGGGAGATGGAAACTTTGTACAAAACAGCTACTGTCTTAGTAAAGTTTCTTGTTTCTCAAGATAATGATGAATGGAAGAGTCTTTTTCATAAATAGATGGCACAGTTGCACAATTATCTCTTGGACTGTCAGTATTGTTTCTAAATTTCTGTGCTGAAGACTTGTGTTTCAAGGTATTGAAATGTAATGCCAAACAGTATTACTTTCTTTTTTCAAAGGTAGACTTCCAAGTTTCATCTGAAATTGGGATTAGATGTGGCTATGACTTGAACAAATAAACGTATTGAAATTATTTGCCTGTGCTGATACTTATCATATTGTTAGCTAACAAAATGATAACCCAGAGGGATGGGATATGCCCTAGACCCATTATGGACAGAAGACAGCTTTCAGAACCAGAGGATTTGGACTTCACCCCCAGTCCTAACAAGCAGAGTGCACTGAAAGGAGACACAGTTTGCTGTTGGTTGTAGTAACAATGCCAAATCCAAAATCCTCCATGAATCTAAGGGGTTATAACTTCAAAAGTAGTTAGGTAAGTAGGTTGCATAAATAATTCAGAAGTAAAAGAGTACAGTTTATATAAGTTTTATTAATAAAATAAAGCACCTGAACCAGTTTTACCTAAAGGCATCAGTGTTTGATCTGCAAAGTTGTCATAGATAAATGGTATCAAGATTGAAAATGGCCAATGAATGTACAGCACAATTTGCTTTAATTCCTTAGACTGCAGAACTGGAAGTAAGCAAAACTCCCTGTTCTTCCCCAACTCTTTCTGTCACTACCTCTGCTGGCACTACCATGTTTCAGTGATTTTCTGCAGAGTAGTGAGTTTACTCAGTTGTTGATTTTTAGCAGGACTTCTGGCTGTCCAGGTGGATTTTACCCAGCCTAAGTTTTTGTGTGTGACATGGTGTAACACCTATGGACTGCTACCTCTTTCCTTGTTGTTTTTTTTCTAGTCTGTCCTCGGTGCATGGACTGCTACCTCTTTCCTTGTTTTTTTTCTAGTCTGTCCTCGGTGTCCTGGGTGATTCCATTGAAATTTCTAAAGATGCAGTGTTTCTGTACAGTGGTGGAGACTCCTTAAAGGCGCTGCAGTTTTATGATGAAATTGAGATTCTGGTAGGCAAAGCTGTGCCTGGACTTCTGGAAGTTATACTCAGCCACTCGATTGAAGAGGTTTACAGACATATTCTTAAAATGGTATTTCCAGATGAAGACCAATTAATGAATCCTGACAATGCTGTAAAAAGAAAATTAAGTGGGAACAGTGGAGAGGAATTCCATGGAAAATATATTAAACTGACATCTGAAAGAGGTCTTGAGGTTCCTTCAGGATTAACTCCATTTATTGCACTAAGCAGAGGAAATCGTTTTTTCCCGATGAATTTCACCAAGTCTTTTATGCAACCCAAAACTAGAGCACAGGTAGGAGTGGAACAGCAGCCATCCTTTCTGCATTCTGAGACTCCAGGTATAACAAAAAGCCATGTGCAAGGATATGAAACAGAGGATAGAATTTCAACAGTTGCAAACAAGGCAAATAAAAACGACTGTTCCTCTGTACAGCAAATCCATGCAGAATGCAGTCCAGTAACAACAGCAGAGTTGGCATTGTGCATGAGATGGAAGTCAAATACAAGAAAATGTGTTGATGCATCACCCCTGGTTGTAGTACCATCTGAAGAAGGTATATCTGCATCTGTATATGTTGGCTCTCATTCTCATGCAGTGCAGGCGATCGATCTAGATTTGGGAGAAATAAAATGGGAGAAGACCCTTGGAGATCGTATTGAATCTTCTGCCTGCGTATCCAAGTGTGGAAATTTCATTGTTGTTGGTATGTCTTTGGTTTCTGCCTTCATTTGAAATTATTTGTTCTGCTAAATGCAAGATGATTGAGTCACGTTTCTTACCTCTGTGTGTTCTTGGTCTGTAAACTTCCACATCTGCTTCAGAATTAATTTATTGTAAAACAGAACCAAAAGAAAGAATTAATTAAAGTTTAATAATAACCTGTGGTGGAGCTTATCTTACATATACACTTGCGGCCAATTTATTAATAATTATAATAGTGAATAATCAATGGGTACAGTTTCTTTTATCATGGTTGATTAAAGTGTGACCTTTAAACTGTTTGTTGGGCGTTTTTAAGTATAGAAAGGTGATACAGTCTTAAAGTGTCTTTAAAAATTGATAGAGGTAGAGGTTAGTACATGGTACCTCGTATTATTTTTCACAGAGTTCAGTTGTCATGTTTGACTCTTCTCTTTGGAAATGTAAAGCACATATTGGGATAAGTTTTCAGTTTTGCCATCTCTGTGGTCAACAGAGTTGCCATTATTTATCTTAGTGTCATGTTTTTAGCTAATACCTGTGCATCCCTAGTTAGCACAGATGTTCAGGTGGTGAGGTTTTTTATGCAAATCTAATGTTGCCATCTTTTTGCTAGTATTTTGATTGCTATTTTCTTTGAAAACAAAATTGAGTATTTCAGTCACATGTAGGAGTTTCTAGAACAGCAGTTCAGTTTTTGTTGGAAAACAGACTATTCTTTCAGTATCTTTGTTTTCAGAAAAGAAAACTAGAGAGAGGTAATTTTAAAAAATTTGTATTCTCCCTTTTCAGCAAGTCTCTGTGTCTTCTAATATTATTACTGTAAAATTTGATAGAAAGGCAGTGAGTTAAGTATATTCTAAATGTAACCTAGAAAGAACACACAAAACAATCAACTTTCAATGCATTAACTATCAGGAAAGACTTTGAGCTAAAAGAACAGGATGAGCTTTGAAAAATACCTCATGAATAATCTTATTTCTCTCCAGCAGGGATGCATCTAGCAGTGGCATAAATCACACCATAATTGTGAATAATCATTATTCTTTTTCCCCTGTCATGTTTTATTTCACACAGGTTGTTATGATGGATTAGTGTATGTGCTTCAAACCAGTGATGGAGAAATACACTGGACTTTTCTTACAGAAGATGCTGTGAAAAGCTCTGCAGTTGTAGACCCTTCTAGTGGACTAGTCTACATAGGATCACATGACCAGCATGTGTATGCTTTGGATATTTATGTAAGAACAATGACTAACTTTTACATACAGAAGAATAAATATCCTGCTTAGACCCTATTCGTAGCACACTAGATGAAGCTCCACTGCTATTAGTAGTCTCAGGAGTCCACAATGACACTTCTGAAATAGGCTTGGCTTGAAGTGGGGTTAGGATTTTGTGGTAGTAAATAGTTTCAGTGGTGTTCTCAGCTGTAGTATTTGTGTTACTAGTCCTAGTTGAAACCAAAGATTAAGTTTCTTCGTTATCAAATTCTCTGTGGGTGTTTCAGAAAAGGGTGCCCAGCTAGAAATGGAACTATGGCTTTATGGTGAGGAAAGACTCTTACATTCTAAAAGAGTAGATGCAGAGAGATGAAAAATCAAAGGGGCAGGCAGTGCCTTTTCATTAGCTGAATTTATTTTATTTACTGGAAGAGAAAGTAGCCAACAGCATATGTATTGCTGTCATAGCACATAGATTGTCTTCACTTCTTAACTAGTATTTGCTGAGTACACAATGTTTGATGAGCTTTGACATTCACAGATCTCTGTAAACAGGATGAGCTCTAAATCCAGTTGAAAAATTGTTTAGTAATCTTTTTTCTTGTGCTTACAGAAAAAAACATGTATATGGAAGTTACACTGTGAAGGTGGAGCTGTGTTTTCATCTCCTTGTCTGAGTTCTTCTCCACATCACCTCTATGTTGCCACACTAGGAGGATTGTTATTGGCTGTTAACCCAGTATGTACCTTTGCTTACTTGTCTTTGAACCCAATCTCAAATTTAAATGAAACCAAAATGTATTTCTGAAGATCATTTTTCTGATGAAAGGATAGATGACTGTGTAACTATAAAATAGTTTTCACTTGGGGCCCTTGTAATTATACATAAGGTTACCATAATAATTCCTATATTTCAGCAAGGTATCCAGTGATAAAAGGAACTGAACTGACTTGCTTGAATTCACATGATGACTACAGGCCAAAGTCCCATATTCTACTTTATCAGTTAAACTAGTGAGTGAGAGCATGTCTGTAGATTTATTTTCCTCCCCTCCTTTGACAGTAGGATTGGGGAAAAAATAGAGAAATCAGAGCAGAATTATTCCTCTTACTGTTTTCCTCCCCGTAGTCATGGAAAGAGCTGTGCCCTTAATCTCAGACTGCAGTTTTGTTATTGCAGTGGGGATATGGCATTCTTGATAGATGTGGAGCAATTTCATGGTTTTCTGAGGCATTGTTGGCTTACAGCTGGCCCTGCCTGATAAAAGCAACAGTGACTTGAAGCAGCTGTTAATGTTTTTGCACTCATACAACCAGAGCATCAATCCTAACCACTTTTACCTCCCACCCACCACTATTTCCTCAGTAACAACCAATCTAGTGTTAGAAAACCAGTGTGTGCTTTTGCAGCCCTGGAGGGCTGTGCTTAGAAAAAAAAACCAGGTGTTTTTGTATTCTGTAATCCTGAGTAACTGGTAGTTGAGAAACCCAGCTATAACTGAGCCTGCAGATACCTATTTTTGCAAATAATCCTAATTCCTGAGGCATGTGCAGAGTACATTAGGAGTATATTGTGACAATCATATGCTGTGGGTTGCAGCATTGCCTGCAGTATCAGTCTGACTTGCTTCCAAGATATCCTCTGCTTCACTGGGCCCTGTCACATACTGAGGAGCTGGGAATGGAATAAAAAACCCTGACATTAGAACTGCTATTACTACACTGTTATCATTATCACTTTGTTTAGGGGGAGGAAGAAAAGAGTGAAAACAGGTATTGAGTATCCTATGGAAAACACTAAACATTTTGTTGGACTAAGACATGAAGAGTAGTATGGTATGCATTCTGGATGGGGGAAGCCTGCTTTGATTTTTGTGTTTTGTGTCTACTTTTGTGTGTTTGTTTTGGGGGGAGTTTTGTTGTTTTGGTTTGAGTATTTTGGGGAGGGAGAGGGTGATTCAACACTTCCTTAGGGCTAGATCAGGCCATGATGGTTTGTGCTGCTTCTTACAGTTGTATTAAGGATCACATATTCCATGCTGCTACTTATAGGTGACAGGAAGTAAGATTTGGAAAAGCTTCCTGGGAAAACCACTCTTCTCCTCTCCTCACTGCAATGAGAAATACGTTTATGTTGGGTGTGTGGATGGAAACTTATATTGTTACTCTCATTCTGGAGAAAAGGTAAGGGTGGTGTTGGATTTTTTATGTTCATCACAAAACCCTGAGCAAGAAGTGTTTATTGTTAGAGAGTGGAGAAAGAAGAAAAACTCTGCACCTAGGGTAGCCCATGCAGTTCATGGCAAAACTGCAGACTCTCACGTTGCTTAATGCAGTAAGAGAATTTTTAGTTCAGAGCTTACTCCCAAAGTAGATTGTCAAGTGTAGTGCCAGCAAATGAGATGGTTTGGTTTGGAGTTTGGAGTTTTTCAAGTATATTTAAGCCATCTCTTCTGTAACATGGTGGCTATTCAGAAGAGAAGGTTTCTTAGAATGTTTATGCATTTATCAAAAACTGCCAAATCATAACTCTGGCAAAGTATGTGTCAGCCTTCACACTGAATTAATTGAGAGTACTTTTTTTTTAGTTCCTCAGAGACAAATGTAATTTATATCTGGTGTTAAAACAATTGACGCTGTTTCAGTTTGTTGGCCTGAGATGCAGTATACATGGCAATTCCTAAGCCTTTTCTGATCATAAAATATGTGTTAGCTCCTGCCCTCTGTCTGCAGCAGTGTTACAGAACTGATACTCTTTTGAGGAGGGATCAGCACATCGTTAGCATGAGCAGAGGAAATCTATATTACAGAAGGAATATCTACAATTCTGGCAAAGAATAGCATGTGAACAGGATTCTCAAAGTTCAGTACTAATTGTGGTACAGCAGCCCAAGAATATTCTTTTCCCAAGTTGGCCATCTTTATGTGGGCCTAACAGAAGGTACTAACTCTTCCACATCTATTTTATGAGACTTTTATAACTTATCCTGTGTGGAAAAATTAACTTGTAATTTGACAAGCCCTCAGAGAAATCCAGAATACTCTTGAAATAAAATGCTCTCCTATCAAGAGCTGATCTATTAAAAAATTGCATTTGCTGTCAGATTAATAATGTGAAAAACCTTTGATAATGGATAGTTGTGTTCTTTCTGCAGGTTTGGCAGTTTTCCACAAATGGGCCAGTGTTTTCATCTCCATGCCTCTCAAGTTTAACTAAGCAAGAAATATTTTTTGGCTCCCATGATTGCTTTATCTACTGCTGTAACATGGAGGGTAATTTACTGTGGAAATTTGAAGCCACTTCAAGCGTATATGGAACACCGTTCATTTTCCAAAGTGATGACTTAAATAACAAAATTCTTTTGGCAGCAGTATCTACAGATGGCAAAGTGTGGATCCTGAATGCCAAGACTGGAACAGCAGAAGGAGCAGATAAGCTTCCAGGAGAGGTTTTCTCTTCGCCTGTGGTATGGGGAACAAAGCTTGTTGTCGGCTGTAGAAATGATTATGTTTATTGCCTAGATCTGTATATACCAAGAAAAGAACAGCTAAGATGTTAGGCTGCTTCATTTTTATTGTTTACATATATAAACTCAGAGGTGCTTTCTGCCTCTTTTACTGCAGCAAGAGGTGTTCCTTGCAGGCTTCTCTGGGTGGCATCTTGCACCAGGCAGTGTACAGGATGTTTATGGGCTGGCTCTACTGAGTGAAGGAGGATGGCTGCTCAACACCTGGCCAGATGTTTCACTGTCCCTCCCTCATTTCCCAGCTCCAATTCATCCAAGAGCATGTTTCAGATGGTTTGGGTTTTAATGCTGTGCTGAAAATTCAAGTCAGTAGTTTGCCTTCAAACACATGCAGGATTGGGAGAAGCTGTAGTAAACTGCCATAATCCACAGCTAGGAATAACATGCTTGTTGCTGAGGGAAGAATGTACTGCTCTGGTTGAGTCCAGCCTAGCCTGTGCCTGCCTCTTCCATGCATCGAACTGCTGTTTGTCGAGTCTGATAAGGTTTCTGTGCCATGGCCAGGTAGCTCAAGTCCTTTTTTGAATCTAACTTTTAACTTGATTTCTGGAGACATTGCCTGCATCACACATACCTGAATGGAGGACCTGTTCAGTTTGTATAAACTGAATAGTTCCTCTTTTGTGGACCTAGGCCCTCCATGGCTTCAGTTCAGTCTAGCATATACTTCCACTGAAGTCAGTAGGAGTTACCTGTTGTATTATAAAGTGGAGAATATACTGTATATTTTTATTAAGTTTCAATGATAGGTATGGTATGAGTTCCAAGATGAAGTGTGCACTGCTGAAATCAACCACTGTCAAATAATTTTAAGATATTTGAATGATTGCTGTCTACACTGTCTTTGCAAGAACTGTCAATAAAGGGTTGTGTGAATTGGTGTTGGGTGTCTTTAATGCCTTAATAAGTACCAGTGATCTTTATAATCCAAATAAAGTATTTAAGGTGACAAAAGTGCACTTCACCAAGAGCATTTCCTGATTATAAGTCTTCTAGAAGAAGTGTAGTAGAAATGATTACCTCACTCTCTCTGAGTGTTCTTTGAATCCTAACAGCTTGAATTAAAAAGTAAACAGAAGGTGCACTGGCTGTGCTGCTTCATCACATCTGGTTCCTCCATTTTATCATAGGACACATGCATAGGTAAGACACTTGTAACACTGTAAAAAGTTCTGTTTGCAAAGCAAACCTGAGCTAGATGATTAGCAAAAGGAGACAGAGTACATATATCATTAATTAGATAATTTTGACTGGCTTATAGTTTAATAAGAATTAAAATGACATTAGTATAATAAACAATTGCACTTTAAAACATTTGAAAAATTAAAAAAGTACACAACAAATACCCCACAATTATACATCTTATAGTTTTTATACATTACTATATGAACATAGAGGTTAATCATATATAACCTTGTCAGAAGAAATGGTATTTTGTGTGTATAAGTTACAAAAAATTGAGACAATATTCTACATAGTGGTTTGTTCGGTTCTTGAAACATTTTTGCTGTTTGAAACTGGGTAGTAATGTTTTGGGTTTATTTTTACAGAGTTCCAGTACTTTATCAGAAATGGTTGCAACAAAGCTAAAGCACAGTAACACTTCACTTCATTGGTATTTAGTGCAAATTTTTGTTAAGATGAAATGTCACTGTTGCACATGTACACTTTAGAAATGTTTCCATCACATACTGTACATAATACAGTTTCCATTATTACACTAGATACCTTGATGGCTGAAAAACCCCTCTGCTTTGAAGCTTTAGCTTAAGACCATCCTTAATGAAAGCTCTATTCTATGTGCTATGAATGGATTGTATTGGAAAATTGCATCCTTATGTCATGCACAATAGCACTTAATTTTGCTATGCTTTTCAGAATACCAGTATATTTAATCCTGACTTACTTCACCTTCTCTGTATTTCTACCTGGCTCCCCCTCCCAAGAAATAATCATAAAGATGGCTTTCAGCCAGTTTTGTTTGCCTGCAGTATGTATTTGTAATAACTCACTTGGGAAAAAACCTTATATTTAATTTAAGATGCACTGGTGCTGGCAGAGCAAAAATAATTATGGGGCCAATTCTTTCTTCAGATATTGAATGCATTGGTTTTTTCCCAAGCATTCAAGAGCAGCATTACCCCATTTCTGTTTTAAACATATTACTTACTTATATTAAGAGTAAAAATTTACTTTAGGGATTCTGGTTTTATATACAAAACTGAGCAAAACTGGTGGCTCCGAAGACCCAAGAAAGCCCATCTTGCTGCTCCATATCTACTCGATCTGACACATGCACTGTGTTTGTGCTATTGTAACATTGATACTGAGCCACTATTTGCTGTCTGGTGGGAAATGGTGTACCCAACAGTGTCTTTTGCTGACCACAATCCCTTTTTGATTCTGGGAACAGGAGGGTACAGCAGGTTTCATTCTGTTTTCTGCATAATTTAAAGTGCTACTCTTCATGCTGCATACAGCAGCTTGGCTAAAACACTTCCATGAAGCATATGTGGTATCACTCTATAATGATGTCATTTCTTCTCATGAAAATGTCTTCCTTTATGATACTGTAGGCTTAAAGGTTCCTTTGAGCCTTATGGTTATAAGAAGGAGACAGTCATACTTTTTTAAAAGTCTCCCTTGTAAAACAAACTTGGGTGACTTATTAACTATGGTGACTTTTTAAAACACAGACCTTGATATTTCTGTGGGATGCTGAGCATAGTGACATTTTTATTACATTATGGACTTTATGCTTTCTTGTAACAGGGAGGGGGGTGAACATTTCTATTTTAATTATGTGAAGTAATAAAGTGTTCAATTGCCACAGCAGATACCTGAGATGGGGTAAACTTCTTTCTGAAGTATTCTGGCTGTATTGGTCAAAGTACAGGAAGTTATCTGAACTACCTGAAGTTGCATGCAGAGAAAAAAAATCAGGAAGAATGCAGAGTTAAAACTCCTAAGACTTCCTGAGTCTCTCACTGACTTAGCTTTCAGTTCTTGCTTAACTTCAGTTCTGCCAGTCCTACTCCTGTGGAAACGTTCTGAGACAAATTCTACAGCTACATTTGCACAGGAACAGTTTAATTCCACTCAATTGATTTAAAGTTGTAATCTGCAGTTCTGTCTCTATGCACCTTACATAGGCCAAGCACAAACTGTGATGGACTTAAGTGCCTAGGAGAAACACTGACTCCCTGGCTTCTTTCTGACAACTTAATGATAGTCATTTAAATAATGGTGGGGATTTTTAAGTAGGATTAATTGTTTTCTTCCTAGGAGTGTGGGAATATAGATGTAGTGTATTAATCCCGTGATGAAAGAAATTACCTCAGCAATTGGATGGTACCTTCTTTCTACTTATCATTTGCAGGTGGAACAGCATATCCCGAAGTTCTTCACTAGGAAAAAAGCTTTTAAATAGCAGGCAGAACTGACAGTTCATACAGTTTAACATTTTTTGAAATAACTATGTATAAGAGAAGGGAACATGCATCTTGCCTTGATTTCAACAAGTGTTGAAAAAAAATTTCTCCGATCTCCACTGAAGTGTAGAGATCTAAAATTCCAGAACCAAATACCCACAGAATTTAATACACTTCTGAACTGAAGTTCTGGCCCATATTATGATACTTGCTAAAATTTACATCCAGTATCTGAGCATTCTTAAGTTTTTGAGAGTCTGGCTGTGAAATTTTTGCCGTGACCTCATTTAGCTGTTTGTCAAAGCAATGGAATATATGAGTAGACTTTACACTGAGCTAGTAGAGCAAAATGATTATCAGTTCAGTTTTCAGTCCTTCCATACATGCATTTTCAGTTTTGTCATGTGTAAAAAGCAGCATAAATAAAAGAAAACAATTAATAGTCAGCAATATAGATGGAATTTTACATTTTACTTTATGATCTGTGGACAGTCACTCCAGGCTTTTGCTTTCCTCTTGGCCAACGCAAGCCAGGCTGGTTCTGTTGACACAGGGTTAGCATCAGGTGTAGAGAATCTCTTGGCCACCTCCTTTGTCACTGGGGTTGATGGAACAGAATCCGAAATTTCCACTTTTTGATGGAGTGGAGAGAGGAAAAAGAAAAAAAACATGAACTCTGTGCTTTCCTGCAGTATTCTAGAGATTTCACTTTTATGTGTAGATGTTCTGACCTAATGATGTTTATTTCTAACCCTTTTAGTTAAATCTAACTGTATTTGCAAAATAACCAAGTTAGGAGGAGCTGAGTTTCCTTTATCAGAGGTGACTCCAAAAAGATCACAATATTTTCAGTCTCTCTGAGGTCCAAAGAAAACATTTCCAATTTGCCAGTCTTCCTCTTTACATAAACTATTTTAATGACCTATGCAACGTAGCAAAAATGAGAAATAAAGGTGGTTGGGCTTTTTTTCTCTTTGGTAATGCAGCTGCTGCACACCATAAGCCTGCTGTATTCAGTAGGATTTAGATTCCCCTCTTCAGATTAGTGTTTAAATAAGCACAGAGAAGAAAATGGTCCTATAGTTTCCTGTTTCAGTTAACCCTGCCCATGAGACTATCCTGAAAAAGAAATTAGCCTGCTTTTTTCACTAGTAGTTTGCCACATTTTCTTCTAAGTAATATCTTCCAGACAAACAGCTGTCTCCACAGGAAAATGTGTTGAATAAGCACATGTGATTTCTAAGAAGCAACTTCACAGAGCAGAACTGTAGAATGTGTCACAGAAGTCAGATGGGAAGATTAATTCTGAAACAGTGAATGCCCTTGAAGGCAACCTGGACAGAAATGAGCCCTGTCTGAAACCTATGGAGTGACTCTAAAAATCTGACTTACAAAGTAATTCCTCACTCATCCCCTGCCTTACATACTTTCTTTTCCAGGAGCCAAAAAGACTTTTTTTGTTCAATGTCCATATTACTTTCAGCTGCATTTCATTTTCAGGTTTTGAATGCTTTAAAGAGCTTTAAAACATCATGGATGCCAAAAATTGTCCAATTTTTCTTTTTAGAACATCTTTAATCATATATTTTTATCTGCAAGTAAATTAACAGTGGCAGCAGCTATTGCTGTAGGATGGACACTTTGAAAAGCTAATTATTTTCAATGCTATGGCAATTTATGCTATTTTAAAGGTTACACACTTACCAATTCCTGTTTTACAAGACTTAAGTCTGATATACACCATCTTCTTCAGGTTTTGAGTGGGTTTTTTATGTCCTTAGAGGAGAACTTAGCAAACTTTTATTTTAAACATGTTCTAGCCTCATCTTCTGTCTTAAATGCTCTTCTAGCTGGGGTAAACCCAATTGGGTCTTATAATCCATAATAAACAAATAATTGTATATAGTATATTTGTGGAGCTGCTAATGGCTGCGGGGCTCCAAACATAGCCAGTAATCACAGGGAAATCCAGTCTCTGTTTCCTTTAGGTCCAACACACTTTAGTCATCCAAAATTGGTTATTCCTCCTCAATTTCCTCCCAAACTCTCATTCTACTGTAGACAGTCTGACCCTGGCTAATTGGGTTTTGGCCCTTCTCTGATCTCATTTGGCATGATCTGTTGTGCTGAAGTTTGATTTCTGCTAGAATTGACCATGTACAGCATAACATCACACTGCTGAATATTTTGGGGTAGGGCTGCAATAGAGCCCTGGTACAGACTGACAGGAATGCTGTAAAGCATAGGAAAAATGCTGTAAAGCCTCAAAGTTTTGGGCAATCTTAGAATGGTTTGGGTTGGAAGGGACCTTTCAAGGTCACCTAGTCCAACCCAAGATGCTGCAGTTACAGTGCTCAGGGATATCCACTCTGGTGTGCAGCTGCTG
>NW_008668848.1:23845-47604 GCF_000695815.1 Acanthisitta chloris
GTTGTTCAGCTTGGGACAGTCTGTAATGTAGGAGCAGCACTGGTTTAGCCTTTACTGTTAGAAGTCTGATAAAAGAGTCACCTCATTGCTTTCTGTAGTTGCATTTCATAGTTCTTGGCTGGGACTGGTATTGCATAGATGCAGCTGATACATGTATTTACTTTCAAAGAAACCCATGCTATTTACTGTGAAACTTGGAAAAAGATTTCTTCAACACCTATCTGTACTCCTCCTCTCCAAAACCTTTTGCCTAGGACTACTGTTAGGTAGAGAAATATTAGGCAAGTCTCTATTTCAACAATTACCTTATACCACCCCAAATATTATGCCTTTGGGAGGAGTATTTGTTTTAATGTGCCTGCCTTTTGAATATGGAATTGTTTCAGCTTAACTGAAGCGACAGATAAAGCAGTAGGTTCTGGTTTCAGCCTTCCATACCAAATATTTGTCTGGGAGGGATAAGTCCTAAATTCAAAGTAACAGGCTACCTTCAAGTGAATTGATTATTTTTTTGCATTTTTCAATGAAATCAGTTCCAATACTTTGGGGTGACTGTTTCTCCTTGGCAAACTGGGAGGTGTGAGAACACAACATGCTTCATTTCCTACACTTTTTAGACACTAAGTATCATTCCCCCTCTTTGCTGTCCCCCAACCTAAAGGCAAAACAGTACTGCAATTGCAATTTATGGTAAATCAGATCCCTCTAATGTGCATTAGTCATGTTCCAAAAATACTTTTGGATATGACTTGGGTAGACAGCCTAATTTTATTAATTTGAACTGGAGCAATTCTAAGGAACTGCAGCAGTGTAACATTAACCTGGGGAGCCTGGTACAAACCTGTTAAAATGATGTATTTTTAGCATAATGGCCAGCACGTGAGACAGGGCCAAGCTGTGTTGTTGTGGGCTGAAAGCGAATGCATTTGTAATTCTAGGGGCAATATATGAGGGGAAAAAATAACTAATTCACTTTCTCAAAAACATGCAGTACCACTTCTGAAGTGCATTATTCTATGAGTGACTCTGAATCTCTCACTGTACCTGTCACAGAAGTTGGAAGGGTGTTTGACTTTTTCAGCTGCTCTCTTCTTTCTAGTCTTGACACAGTAGTCTCAATTTTCTTCTCCCCTTCCTGAGTTGATGATTTCGGCAGTGTGTTTGTTTTGCTGCTGCTGCTGCTTTTATTATCTGACTGATTATTCAGAGCAGCCTAGAGCAGAGAAGGAAAACAGCTAAATGAGAAACAGTTTGCCATGTAATGGCTACAAGTAAGAGATGATACTCTTGATGCTTTGATTTATCACTTGTCCTTTCCTTAACCTTCCTATTTAGGAAATGATCACAACACTCTGATACTTCTAAACTAACAGTTATTAGAAACCGTAAAACAAAAAGACCACAAAGTTAAATTTGTTGTGTTGTCATTTCGGGCAAAATACTGAAGAGTTTGAGCCTGCCCTACCTATTAAATACAGCACTGAAACCCAACATGCATCTGTGGGCAACTTCACACTCATGGCTGTGTTCTTCTGCCAGTTGTCTATGTCTCTGGTTATGCACATATATATCAGAGATTTGGGTCTTATAACAAACATCAAATTATACTTACTTATCCACATAATCTCCCTTTTTGCCATCTGTGGTATCTATATACAGCACCACTGTGTAGCATCACTTCTGCACTGGAAGTGTAAGTGCTTTCCTTACTAATAGAAAACTGCTGAGACTAAATAGCTATTTGGAGCACAGGCAAGAAGTGATACTGCAATTCAGTGCCTGCCTTAGGCATTTGGCTGTATCTTACGGTCGTTCATTTCCTTCATTCATCTGTATTTTATCCAAATAATACATTACAATAAAAATAAATTCAAACTTATTAATATTCACGAGAAAATGACTATTCCAGCTGTTATTTCCCAAGCATTAAAGGTGAACACCTTATTTACTCAAGCTCTGAAAGAACCATGTTGCACACAATTTTTCTGTTCCATCATCAGGCAGTGGTTGTGCTTATGACTGCCATTAATCACTGCCTGATATTAAGGTATCAGAGTTTATACTAGAATTGTCACACTATTGAGCAGTATTTTTTCTTGGAGGTCTTAGTTTTGCAAAAGGGAACTCTAGACTTTCAGACAAATGAAACATAAAAATACTTCCTTTCACATAAAAAAATTAGCTAACAGTTCCAGTTATAGTGTCAGTGTTTCTAATGGGCAGGTTTCTAAAGGTTGCTTACCATTTCTTTAGCCAGCCTCTCTGCTTGCTTGGCCTCTCTGGCTTGTCTCCTCTCTTCCCTCGTAGCTTGCTGCTCACGAAATCCCTTTTGCTTTTGCAGTGCTAATGTAATCCAAAGCGGTTGTGAAGTTTCCACTTTTTCCATCAATTTAGAGCCATCTAAAGAATGCCTGCTCTGGAGGACAGGCTTTTCTGAAAGAAAACATGGCAAGAATTGATTGAGTAATGCACATCTCTTGTCTCAGGCAAACCTGTACAACTTCTCTACCTTGTGAAAATGCTGGAGCTGAGCCCATTCAGTGCCATGCCAGTCACAGACCTTTGCAAATCCTGAAACAGGTTTTATGCCTCAGGACTAAGACCTAATTCAGCACATTTCATACAGCTGTCCAAATTTAGCCTTTTTTATTTTGTGAAAAAGCCTACTACAGACGCTTAGACTTATAGCCTTATTTACTCCAAATATTCACATTGCATGAGATATTTAGTCAAAGTGATACCTATGCCTTGATTTGTTTATAACTGATGAAAGGATCCAGCCAGAATGTACTGCAGTTCCCTGGTTTTTCAGCCATAATTAGGGGAAAAAGAGTGTCAAAACAAGTGGACCAAAATCATGTATTTCTGTAAATTCTGTTAAAAAAATATCTTTAATTTTTTTAAATTGTCACTTGACCGTTCACCTTTCTGTACCCTGAATGGAGTCAGAACAGCACCCAGAACAGAGCTGTGAGTGGCAGGGAACAGCACTGGGGTGCAAAGGTGCTTCTGCAGAGCTCAGCAAGCACAGAAACTCAGCTGGCCTGGACCCTGCTTTTCCAGCCAGCAGCTGTGCCTCCAACTACTTTCCAGAAATCCTTACTTTTAAAAAATGAATGTCAAAAGTGTAAAAAAATGTCAATAATAAAAAAAGGAGGCAATTCCACTGAGATACAGTTTTAGAAACGTCCAAGTGCTTGCAAAATTCAAGAATAAAAACCACTGGGATTTCCCAATGAAATGCTGAATTCCTGCCTTGCTCTTTTGAGTGCCCTTATGCTGAAAGGATAATTTTTCCTCTTGTGCAGATGCTATTTCAGGACACAGGGACTTTCAACCCTCCTCTCGTGAGCCACTATGGCCACTGTAATTGTTTCTATTACTGAAGAGTGCCCCTGAAAAGCAGACTCCCATGCCCAGCTACATTGGGTTGGATAGAGAACTTGCCCAGGAGAAGGGGACCTAGATCTTAATATTTTTTTAACTTAGATAACATTCCCCTAAAAAATAGAAACAATAGAATGTACATTTTACAAATCACATCCTCTGTTCCGATGACACCATTAAGCATGGACCACAGAATCCATCCCCTGACTAACCAGGTAACATCTCTGCCAAGGAAAACACACACTTCTGTTACCTCCTTGAAATTAACTTTCTTAAGCAAATCACACTGGTCACACTGTGTGTGTGTGTTTCTGAATTAAATTGTGGGGATGGGAAGTCTCACTCATTCAGACAACCCTAAGCAAAGTAGTGGTCCTCCACAAACAACATGCCAGGTAAAAATTCTAGCTTAAGACCAAATGACTTCCTCTGCACCTCCAGCATCTCATTTTGGCAATGCAGACAACAGCTAAATGTGCTTTGAAAAACACATACCTTTCTTCAATGGCTCAGGCTTTTTGTCATTTTTTTCTCTCCATGGAATACTTAGGGATGGGAAAAATGACTTCTTTTCTTTTATTTCTTCCTCTTCATTTTTGTACTCATTGGATGGTGTGGGGTGTGCTGCATTTGCTCTGTCTTCTTTTCTCCAGCCACTGTCTGATTCAGCTTTAGCTACTCTTTGCCCCAGAGTTTCAGATAGGTTTGATCTGTTCATTTTAGAGAGAGGAGACGATGGTGGGGTCTGACTGGTGGGCTTTGGAGCTAAAGCAGGTTTCTGTGGGACCAGTGACTTGCATGCTGGGGGAAAAGCACTCTGGCCAAAGGCTGCTGGGGCCACTGGTTGTGTAAACTCCACCACAGTAACTGAAGAGTCTTTTGTATTACCAGGGACATTTGCTCTCCCCACACCAGGTGAAGTATTCTCTTGTGGAGCAAAAACAGGGGATTCTTTCTCACCTTCTGTTGAGGGGAGTGGGTCAGGCACACCATCAAAACTGTCTCCTGCACTGTATCTTTTCTTTTTCCTTTGCTCTGCCTGCTGATCATAATGGAAACGTAAAGAGTAGTTTGTCCTTCGTAACTTTATGCCAAAAGGAGAAACGTTTTCTTCTCCATTTGGTGATGGTTTATCTGCTTTTTTTGTGCTGTTATTTTGCTGATTTTCCAGAGCGCTGGGAAGTTCTGACTGGGGTAATTCTTTTCCTGTAGGATGAGAAAAACTCGGAACAAGAAAAGATGGAAGATCTTTTGCAAATTTGCAGCCTTCTGTATTGTCTGTCACTTCACTGTGTGTTTCCATTTTCTCCTTAGCCTTTTCAGCTAAGTTATCCTTAAGAGCGGAAGCCACGCTCTCCTTCGAATCGGCAGCTGAGCCAGTGGTTCTCCCCATAGCCACTGTTTCATTGCCTTTTGCCACATTTACATTCTCAGCATCTGAACTGGTTCTTGAAACATCTGAAAATTTCTGCCATGCTGGTGTTATTGAAAACTTGGCATTTGCAGAGAGGGTTTTCCTCAAGTTGCCATGGGGAGTACCTCGCCCTCGGGGTGTCCAGTCATCACTGTGCCTGCAGACACTGACTTGATCTGTCTCATTATATTTGTTGTTTTCTGCATTCTTTAGGATTCTGGAGCGGATAGAGGCCCACTCAGCTAGTACAGCCTGGTTGTTCAGTGTCTCTTGTGCATGTTTCATTTTACTGCTGCTGGGTTTGGGATCGTGTTTTTTCTTCTGGGACTTTTCTGGTGAAGGAATATCCACATTTTTCCTCTCTTCTGTTAAGCCAAGTAATGATTTGCAAGCTGTGTCCTTTATCTGGTTCAGGTCAACTGCTGTGCCACACAGCTGTGCTCCAGTAACCAAAATAGCTGTGTGGGGTACACACACAGATGATGGGAGAGTATGAGAGCCCTGACTGGTTGTGTGCATCCTGCAGTCTTTGGAAGAAGAGAGTCCTGCTCCTTTCACGGGCATGACAGGGCTCAGATTTACTTTCTGAAATATGATCTGTTTATCTCCAGAAGACACTTGAAATGTGAAGGGTCTGGATGCAGTTTGTCTTTCATCTACCTCTTGCCACCGAAGTTCTTCCCCTATGCGCTTTTGCTCCTGAGCCTCAACTTCCCTCTTCAGTTTCTGGGCTAGCATTTCTTCTGCTGTTCTAGTCCCTTTTTCTGGCTGTTTGAGTTTTTGCACTCTTGATCCTTGGAGCTTTTCCTCTACTGGATGCCTATCAGCCCCTCCAGAACATAACTCATCTTTGTTCTGTGACTGTTCCAAGGATTTTTCTTGGTTTTGCTGAAGATTTTGTCCTTGTGTGTCTGCCTTCTGCTCTTTTAGCTTGTTCCATTCTTGTCTATTTTGTTCCTTTTGCTCCTTTGGTTCATCTTGTGGCACACCCTCTGAACTTTCCATGTGCATTTGTTTTGTAAGTTTGTGTTTCCTCTGGTCTTCCCGTTTCTTTTTCTTATCCATGACTTGCTGGGATTGTTCCTTCTCTGTCTTTTCTCCTTTCTCCTTCAGATGCTGCCTTTGTTCCTCCTGTTTCTTCTCTTGTTTGAGGCTGTCAGGTTCTTTCTCCTTCTTCTGTTTTATTTCTTGAAGCTCCTTCTCTTCTAGCTCTTGTCTCTGTATTTCTCCCTTATTTTGGTCCTTGAGTCCTTTTTGTTTTTCCAGCCGAGTTCTTTCTTCTTCCTCTTGACACTCTTTTTCAATCCTGTGCGGCCTTAATTCTTCCAGTGCTAGCCCCTTCTGCTCCTCCAGCTCTCGTCTCTTTTTCTCCTCCAGCTCCTTGTGCTTCTGCTCTTCCCATTCCTGGTGCTTCTGCTCCTCCAGTTCCTGATGTGTCTGCTCTTCCTGTTCCTGGTGCTTCTGCCAGCTCTCGTCTCTGTTGCTCTTCCTGTTCCTGGTGCTTCTGCACCTCCAGCTCTTTTCTCTGTTGTTCCTCCCGTTCCGTTCCTGTCTTCTCCTCCAGCTCTTGTCTCTGTTGCTCCTCCTGTTCCTTGAGCTTCTGCACCTCCAGCTCTCGTCTTTGTTGCTCCTCCAGCTCCTTCTGCCTCTGCTTCTCCAGTTCCTGGTACTTCTGCTCCTCCAGGTCTTGCCTCTTTTCAGCCTCCATCAGTCTTCTCTCCTCTTTGTGGCATGTTTGCTCTTCTGTTTTCAAAGATGTCTCTCCTTCAAGGAGATGCTGCCTCCTCTCTTCTTCCTGCCTTTTCTCTTGTTCTTTCTGCATCTGCTCAAGTTCTTGGCGCCTTTTTTCTTCCATTTCTCTTTGTTCTTCCATTTCTCTTTGTTCTTCCATTTCTACAATCTGTCTTATCCTTTCAGCCTCAAGGATCCCCAAGTGATCTTCAATGCTTTGCTCTTCTGCCATCTGAAGCTGCTTCTGCTCGTCTCTGTCCTGGATTAGGCTGTCTGCTGTGAAATGTCCATTATAACCTGGATATATGTCCCCAAACAGTGGAGTTTCTAGGTCATCTGGTTCAAATTCTGTTATTGTTAAACTCTGTGATCCCTAAAATTGGGAGACAAGTTTGGAGTTACTGAATATTGCCTATTGTCTTGTTATTCTTTACAATGAACAGAGTTGTGAATGCAAAGCACTTTTCTTTTAAACAGTGATTTCCACCCAGAGCCAACACACCCACCCCAATTTATGGATCACATCATCATAGATCCCATGTCTCTCACCTATTCAGATGATAGCCTTTAGAAAGAAAACAGTATAATGCTAAATACCAAATCACCACCTGGTGTACATTGAGAGCTGCCACTTCAAATTTACAGAAGCCCAAGGACTAGAGCACAAGTTTCACATGCCCGTTTACTACTTAGAACTCCATCCTTTAAGTCTGAAATAATTAATGCCTGCTTATGGGCATTGTTTTGCCAGTTCTATCACAGCAAATCTAGCTGTTACTTGCAGAGACAGAAGCTGTTGCCTGCAGAAAAGAGCTCTGCAATGCTAGCTCAGGGAAACACAATTTGGTTGCTTTTCATGAATCCTGAGCCAAAATATCTTCCTCATTAGCTGCACTGAGACTCCAGGGCTATTGCAGGAACTGTGGGGACATGCATGGACAGTGCACCTAGAGCTCCCCAGGAATAATTGCACTGTTCTGTACTGGGGCATGTGCTTACCACTGCCCAGCTCTCCATGCCTGCCCCATGGCCCTGGCATGTGGGTGCAATATATGCAACAGACTGCAGATCATCTTCACAGCTTACTCGCTGTCTCTGCAGTGACATGATCTGATGAGCTGTACCTGAAGAGTGTTTCCCAGCACTTCCCTTGAGGAAAACAGCTCAGCTAATATGCTGTCTAGCTATCATTTGTTAGCCACCATTTGGCTCCAGTTAACCATTCTGTATAAACAAGATTTTTAATTAAACTTCTACATTGCAAGAGTGATAAATGCAAGTACTATGGTGAGGAAGAAAGGACAGTAGCCTCTCCTGAACCCTGTGCAGTTGAATAGTCCCATTAACAAGCACTAGTAAGATGTCAGAATGAAAAAAAAAAACAAAACAGCTGTGCAGTAAGTGTACAAAGTTAGAATTTGATAATTGACTCTATGGCTGTTGCAAGAGCTAAATTACTTAAATCTTATTCTTTATTCAAAGACAAAGATAATACTCCTGCCAGAACCCAAGTCAGTTTTAGAGAATCTAATGTCCCAAACAAATTTTGCATGATAGGATTGCCTATGCAGGAGCAGTGGCAGGTAACTTCAGGCCTTTACGACCTAAACTTTTTCCTAGAAAAACTAGAATTAGAAAGCTCTCCCAATGTAAAATCCTGGTGGTACTTCAGGTGTGAGTAGCATTTATCTTAACTGGCAATATTAAAACTTCTTTGTATCTTCTCTTCAGCTAGGGTTTCAGCTGTAGGTCTCTCTCTTGACTTCAAATAACACGTAAACACTAACAAATAACACTGCTAATAACAGTGTTAATCACATCTTAAGACAGTCCTCTGCCTACAGCTCCTGCTGCACTCAGTTATGGTTAATTTACACCCAGCTTCAAAGTAATCTCCCTCCTCTTGCTGTTCGGGCAGTGATTTAATACCTTTGTTAATCTCTTGTGCTTTCTTGACATCCTCTGCTTTTTTGGCTTCACTGACATCTTGTGCTTAGCTGCACTGTTGTCTAGACGAGCAACAGCCTGGGGAACTGAATCCAAATTGATTGTTTCAATTGTGCCAGAATAGGAAAATTGTCTTTTTGGCCGAGCTGATTTCACTGGAATGACCTGTTGGTATCACAAACAGAAGAGACTATTATTAAGCTATTTGTTCCATTAAATAAATAAATAAATAATACACACATACACAAAAGTGTTTGCGGGTTTGAATTCAAAGGAGTTATTAGCAGAAAAGATTTGAAACTCTGTTTTTCCATTATAAAATCACAAACTTCAGACATTAAAGTAACAGCTCTAATATCTTCCCATTTTAGAGTACTATGCATTTTTATACTTTTCATGTAAAAATTACTTAGACCATTCTAACTGAAGTTTATTCACAGTTTAGCTGCACTCTGAACTTGTTGGGAACGGGAAGGGCACAGGCAGGGTTTCAAGCAACATCAAATACCAGGACATTTTAAAGTTTGTTTACTGTGGATGAAAGATCTACATCTTTAAAGAGTTTAGATTATACACTTTAGGCAAAAGCAAATCAGATTGACTTATCTAAGCATTATAATAGAACAGCTACAGAGCTGTATCATCTGAATGGAAGACGACTGTGGTATTGGATCTTGGACTGGCACAGGGCCTGTGGAAAACCTTCCCTCCACAGTCATGTGGAGTTGTCCAAGCCAGCAGCAAACAGCAAAAAATAAAATAGGACAACACTGGCTTTGATGGGTGCTTTTTTCCTCTTTGCCCTTCAAGTACCTGGGTTCAGAAAGTGCAAATATAAGCAAAGTGATTCAGTGAGACTCCTCTCATTAATAAATACAGTGGAACTGTATATCTAGGCATGTAAGAGTGAGCCTGTCATCAGTCTCTCCCATAAATCACCAAGCTATCATCCCAGGACTTGCATTTGGCATAATCTAAATGGAAAAAGAAGACAGGGGAAAAAAATAAGGGAGAAAACATCCTGTGTAAGGAAAGAAAATCACATTGTTTTCAAGACAGCTCTGTAATCTTCTGAGGTTAAACATATGCTAATCAGGGAACCAATTACTTAAAAGCTGAAGGAACATTTTGCATATGCTTATTGAATTACATGCAGGCATAACAAAGTAGTAGAAGTACTTATGAAAATTATGGCTCTGTGATTAATACATCAAATACAGGAATGCTGCAAGACTGGCAGAGACTGAGTCCTGCTGTTTCCTGCAATCAGCTCTTACAGATTTCTCAGTCTTAGTTATTGCTTATTTACTAGTCCCAAAACTGTGCAATGTTCACAAACTCTTGGATGATCAATGAAACAATGAAATATGTATGAAAGCAAAAACTGTCAGGCTTCCAATATCTAAAATTAGAATGCAACTCAGTGCAAGCCAAGTGTAAAAGGTTTTTTTACCTTTTCTTCCACTTCATGTCCTGTTCCAGGCAAATTCATTGTTCTCAAGAAATCCAGACTGTCACTGGACTAGAAAACAAGATTACCACAGACAAGTAATAAAACGCAAAGGATCTAATAAATATGATTCAAAGGACTTGTGAAATCATGCATGTTGGAGTAGGATTTGTATCCTGTTTCCTATCACTGCAGGACTGATGGATAACCAGTTCTTAAATGCTATGAGTTTCTCTTTGCTGCTCCTTGAATCACTGCTGTATATACAGAAGCAGTTGGTGCTACAAAACACTATAAAATGCAAAACACTCAGGCTTCCTTCACAAGATAAGTGGGTTCCAAAACAAAAGAAAGAGCACAGCTTGGTAGGGTTTCAATCAGCTCTTAAGAACTTTATTTTCTCCTGACACACACATAAGGAATAAACATAGGAAGCTGATCAGGCACTACCTCTACTGCAAGGAGTTTCAACTCCAGGTTCTTGATGACTCTTCTTTTTACTGAGCAAACTGTTCCTCCAGAGCAATGAAAGCCTGGAGGACTAGGACTCTTTAGCTACTGTCTTTTTCCAAGCCATCTCACAGGGGGTGGATTTTTAAGGCACAGGCATTGAAGGAGCATTCCTCACACCCAGAAACACTGGGTTTAATAATTTTATCATAGTATTACTTCATAACCAAATGAATGTCAGGATCCCATTACACCAGGTGCACATGATTGTTAGTACAAAGCATGAAAAAACAGCTTCACAAATATAGGTTCAGTGAAACCCAGAACTCTTGCCACTGATCCAGGTTATTCAGTCAGGAAAATCAGAAGTTGCAAAGCATCATAGGAAACCTGTCCAAAGTAAAGAGCAGCACTATGTGGTTCTGAGCATCAACTCCTGACAGAAGTCACCCCATCCCCTAGGACCTATGCAGACAGACACATTGAGGAGTTACAAGGCAAATAGAAGAGACAGGAGCAGAAACCAGAGAAGCTGCCACATGCCAGAAATTTGTGAGAACACAGTTAATGTGTGCAGAAACAAAAGGAAAGTACCAAGAGCCTTGGCTGACTCTATGCATGTAGTGTTGGTTTGCTTGTGTCTACAATCACCTCTGAGTAGGGATGTTTGCTCCTTCAGTATTTGGAAAAGGAACTATGCAAAGGTGTGGTCGTTTTTTTTTCAAAACTTGATATTTAAAAGAGTAGGTGGTAAGGACTGAATCTTTCCCTCCTTATTACACAAAAAGTACTCTAGTGGTTTTTAGTGCTTGAACTATTATGTCCTTTGAGCTGGAGGGCCCCAGGGGACATTAGGGTCTCCTGCAGGATCCAGTAAGAAGGCTGTCTGCAGAGAATCTCTGCTGGTCTCCAACACAAACTCTCACCTAGTACACACAGAGTATATAGCCCAAACCTGTCCACAGCCCCACTGCACACTTTGTGCTCTGAGGCACACAGGATGCTTTTGATTCACCTTAACGGATTGCTTCAGAGGGGAGTATTTGTGAAAAAATACACCTTGGTTTAGCAGGGGTGGGGTGTGACTAGATGACCTGTAAGGTTCATTCCGAACTCTAAACTTCTATGATTCATTTTTATCCTTCCAGAATGCCGATGGAAAGGCATGAGTGTGCAGGTTCTACCCAAATCCCTGGCTCCCTGACAGATCTGACCACAGAGGAGCTATGCTGCCCCTCAAAGACTGGTGAAGAATTTGAGCCACCTCAGTCATAAATCTCCCTTCTGTGTCTTTGGCTGAACACAGGCATGAGCTGCAGAGGACACTTCCTGCCTTGGCCCTTCACACATCCAGCACTGCTGTTAGTGAACACAAGCAGAGGCTCATGCCCTGGTGTCCTACCAGGATCTTAAGGGTTGCCTGTACTTGATGGGTTGATTCAGTCCTTCCCCAAAGGTTCCCAGGCACAAAGTCAGCCTCCTCCAGGCATGGAAGAAAGTCCCTCTGTCCCCTGTGCTCCTTTCTGCCATTACTGTGACATACAGAACCAGACTTGCCTTAGAGAATTTCCAGAGACCTTTCCTCACTCACTGTGGTTCCTCACTTTTCACAATCTGAACAAAATCCTTCTGGATACCTGAATGTCCACAGTTCCTGATATCAAAATCTTCATGAATAATTTGAATAATTATTTGAGTTATACTGGACATTTGGATTTAGGGAGTGTTCAAAATGCTTATCCCCCTTCTTTGCCTTTGGCTCCTGTTCATGAGAAACATGGATACTCACCATATGACCTAGGATTTTACAGGTTTAGGCTCCAGATCCCTCTCATTTTGGAACGATTTTACTTTTTGCCATTTGATGTTGTGAACAACTTTCCTTGTGGGGAAGTCCATATTGCAAGATATTTTCTGGCTCAGAAAATTTTCCCATTTTCTAGCTACACTGCAAGTGATGTCTGCATTGCTGGATGTTCAGAGCAAACACTCAAACCAGTAATTCTGTGGGACACAGCTCAGGATGCCAAGAGCATGTGTCCCCCCAGGTCCAAGAAGCATAAGCTGAGAGATCCCTCCCACACAGAACAGCACACTGAGCTCAGCTACACCTCACTGGAGACATCTGCTACGCCACACTGAACTTTACTCTTTTAGTGCTGCTACAATGCCATGAACACATCAATTTAAAGTGCTTACTTTATTACCACTCTCTGAGATCACTGTGTCCTGCTGAGTCTCAGCCTCCATGGAGCTGCTGAACAACACATCCTCTTCTGCACTGGTGTTTGCCTCCCCCATTGTCCTCGCAGAAACTGTCATTTGTGGAGGCTGCCCAAATTTTATATTCTTGGCCAACTGTTGCTGAAAAACAAGAAGAGGAAAAAAAACCCAAAGTAACAATGAAAATATATTTATATTACAAGCAAAACAAGCCAAGTCTAGCACGTGCCCCTTCTCCGTCTGAAAGCTGCACAGAAACATTCAGGGCAACTTCTGACTCTAGACAAAAAATAAAGTCCAACTTGAGGCTGACATTGCTGCAACATGGTGGGCAATCCTCTTCTTTCTCCCCAGAAAGTGACCAAGGTCAGGAATTTACTCTATGACTTCCGATTTTGGATGATCAGAGTACCTGACTGTGTTGCCAACTTTTGCAAACTTACTGTGAATTTTGGAACACTCCATCTCTTTTTTTAATCTGTGTTCTAGGTTATGACTTTATCAAAGCTAATTATGCAGCCTTATTGTTGGCAATAAATTATGAGCCAAGCATAGACTGAGAAACTAAAACTACTCCAAAAGGCAACCTTTTTCTTTTCCAGCCACCAGCATCTCATGTATTTGCAGTTTTTAAAGATATCCTTATTGTAATGTTTAATCACAAGTTTTAAATGGTCAAGGTTTGGCACAACTCTGCCTCAGAGGAGACTAATTCTCTAAGGAGAGGAAACCCAGCTCTTTTAGATGCTTTATCTCATAGGAGCAATATACAAACTCATGCCTGCTGATGCTTATGAGCACTGTCACTCGCTGCTGTTGCACCAAGATGTTTAGGCACCAGATGAATGGATAAAAGAACTTTCCCACCATTTATTTTTCTTGTTGAAGTAATCTTCTCTCAAGGGTTACAAGAAAGTACTCTTGAATTACATCAAGTGTAAGATGAGTAAAATAAGTAGCATATAATATCTGGTAGGGTGAGTTAGAGAAATAGGAGCCATTGCTACTGCAGAGACACATACCATACACCCTTTGAAAGTGAACTTTTTGCAAAAGAATTAGAAGAAATTCTCTAGAAGGAGCAAATGGAGTAAGGAACATTTAATCAACCCATTCCCTTCCTGAAATATTTCAGGGAATCATTTACAATGAGGAAGGGACTGTGCAGTTATTTTCTTGCTTTGCTGTCCTTAAAGCACAGAAAATTTCTCCAAAAGAGCTCTCCTATTTCTGTGCTGTGATACTAGGAAAAAGCAATTCAATTGCGCAGCTTCTATTCAGTGGAAATGTCAGGTACTTACACAGTCCTCTCACATGAGTTTGCCACTGAGAACTGTAGAAGATTGGAGTAGCTAGCATATAAAACAAAGAAATTTTTTTTTCCTATAGCACAGAATCAGTAGCATGGCTTAGGTGAGCAGTTGGCAAGGAAAGATATCCTCTAAAAGGATCCAGGTCAGATCAGTCTTGCTTCCCATCACTGCCTGGTGGGCTAGACTCATATAAAGTTTATGCATATTACCTCCAAAACATTGATAGATTTCGGTGTTGAACCATTAAGACTAAAAGAGCATGCAGAAACTCCTCCTAATCAGATCATTAAATTAGAATAGTTTTTATCAGTCTCCTCATTGAGTTAATTATTTATGCCATTTGAATTTTGGCAGAACGTAGCTAAATTCCTATAGTATACCATTTTGGCATAGTGGACAGTTCCGAATGAATTCGAATTTTCTGACAAATCAGACTTTTAATCCCACCTGGATTGCTGGCAGTGCACCCATAGTCTAAAGGCAAGGGTTTCACCAGGGCTTTCATGTTAGCAGTGCAACTCTCTGACTTGAAATCTTACAGGTTTCCATTCTCAGCACCAAAACTGCACAGCTACCACACATGACATTTATACCACGAAGCAGTGGCTGGAGAGACCACACACACAGGGGAGCTTTAGGATGAGATCCAGGCCAGGGTTTCCTCATCCAATTTTTTTTTTCTATATGAGATTCATGAGATTCCTAAATGATTCATGAGAGTTTGTCTATTCACACAGAACTTGGATGGCTATCAGCACAGTGCCATTCAGTATGAGGTGAGGGGCACGGCTGCACATCTAATACACACAAATAAACACCAGGAATTTAGCAAAAATTTAAAGTTTGTACTCGTCTGACTTTTAAAATCTTCCTCAGTAACTGGACCAAGACACAGGGCCACTTCTATTTCACACAAAATAATTTGCTAAAGTGTGATACTACTTAACTGACACCAGCTTAGCATTAATAACTTCAGAAATAAAGCTCTGAAGTTAAATTGCTCTGTGCTGTCTGGCACCTGCAGCAAATAAAAAAGCTCAGACTTTCAAAGCACTCTTTGCATTTGCATAGGAAATGCCACAGAACAAGCTCTCCATATTAACTGGCAGAGAGCCTGGATCAGGCTGTACCTCTCCTCCTTCACTCCCATTTGGCTCCTCTTCTGTCTACATGCCTGTTTGCATGTGTGTTGGACTCAGGTCCCTGAAACCACACCATTCATACAGCTTTGTGCCTGGACTGAATCCAAAACCAGATTCCACTGAGCTGCTTACTCTGCTCGGTTAAAAAACACTAAAATGGAGTGTACTATTTCAGCTGATTCCATTCTAGACAAGTCTTTAAAGAAATGTTGGTCATATTTTACCTTCAACTCAAATACCCATTTTTCCCATCTGTTTGCAATACAATGAAACTTAAATGAAATTAAGTTTTCTACTTACAAATAATTGTAAAATTATGATTTAATCAATACTTGCCCTGAGAAGAGCCATGTTGTTGAAATTCCATTTGGTTGTGTACAGTCTCTCAGAATGACCCAAAAATGCCTTGAGAATACACAATAACAGGGTGAGTCCATACTGAGATGCTCCTTGAAAATGCTCCAATGATTTGTGGCATCTGAAGACTTTAAAGTCAATAGCCAGTTTAGAATTTTCCTTTTATGAATTTGTTTTGTTGCTCTTGGAACTTCTGTAACTACTTCACAAGTAGCAGCCCTGTACGGCACTTATTTCTGCAGTTTAACTTTGCTTGAAGAAATATTTGTTTTGGTTTGAAAGTGCTCCTGGTTTCAACTGGTGCTCATGTGTCCTCATGCTGTGAAAGACTGAATAATCATCCTCTATTCATTTTATCAGTTCCACTCATGATTTCATGAATATCATATTCTCTCTTATAATTTCTTTTCTAGGCTGAGAAGACAGTTCACCTAATTAGTCTTTCTACAGAAGTGAGTCCACTTCTTAATCCAAACAGGAAAATCTGCAGCATATCTAAACAAATGAAACACCCCACATAAGTCTGGGGTTTTTTAACCAAAGAGAGAATAAGTCAGAAAGCATTATGTGAGAAGTTATATTGGTATACCTGGAGGCTTTAGAAAGCAAACTAGTTTTTTAACCAAAGAGAGAATAAACCAGAAGGCATCATGTGAGAAGTTATGTTGGTATACCTGGAGGCTTTAGAAAGCAAACTAGGTGTAAAATTAACATGGAAACCTACTGAAAATGAGGAAAATAAGTATTAGCACAGATCTTTTGGATATAAGATGCAGGGAGGGAACTACTCCACTCCCCATTGCTGGAGCAGCATGTGGTTTGGGGCATTACACTTGAAGAAAGTTTTTTGTGAGAGTCCAAAACAGATGCAAGGTGAAGAAGCAAACTGTAAATGGATCTTTTTTGTGAGAGTCCAAAACAGATGCATGGTGAAGAAGCAAACTGTAAATGGATCTCTAGAGATCCAAATCTAGAGATGTGTATTTGCAGCAAATCCAGATGCAAATGCAGATTTTGGTATACAGTGGCCACTTACTTACAGAGCAAGACTTTCTGGAGAAGCCTGAATATACTGACAGCATCTGTGGCATCTGTCACCTGAGTCTCTTCTCAAGCAAAGCAGATGCAAGGAAGGAAAATGGAAGCTCATTTTCAAGGCTTACTATGATCATAGGAAAAAGAGTGTCTGCCCAAGAAATGCTCAAATGGTTCAAAAAAAAAAAGATAAATTCAGTTTATAAAGTCAAAACAACATTCAAATATGAGTTAAACAATTAGGCTGCAGTGGCACTGGAAAATATTGGCAACAAAGAAATTAACTGTAAGAAATACAAAGCTGGACAATTGTGCAGTGAAAATTTACTCCCAGTTCTGTAAAATGCAGAGCATCAAGTCAAAAGATAATAACTCTGAAGTCTGGCAAATGACTTTGTTGCCTTGTTGAGAGCTGGGCAATACCAACAGAGGCAACAATGGGAATGGCTGGTAGAATACAGATGTGCCATGCACAGTAGGGGAAGCACTGGCTTGATCATTAGCTAAGCTATGCTAATGACTAAAAGAATTGGAATCCAAAACTGAAGAGTCATTACGTCTGACAGGAAGAAGATTATCAGGGGCATTCATAATTACAAAGCCAGGAAAATCTGATTTTTAAAAGTGGTCCTTTATTATTTGATCAAAAGTCAGGATATCCAAAAAATATTTTATCATAATTAATATCTTTGTAATAAATGGGTGTTTTGTACATGTACAGAGCAGAGGGTTTGTTTTAAACCATGTGCCCACATGAAACAGAAAGGCTGTATGTAGTGCAGTAGTTCCTAAATACAGTAGGCCATATGTCAATAGTTAACCTTTAATATTTCCTGCAGCTGATTGCTGCAGCCTCATGGATGCCAGATGACCTGGGATACTTCCAGTGAAGGCAACAAGCAGTTCTCCTGCCTCCTGAGGCAGCAGCAGTGCCTCACCACAGTATGGCCACAGCAAAAGGCAGAGAGTGGCTTAGAGGCTTCAAGATACTAATGTTCTAAACAAACTTCCATTTTAATTCCTGCAGTTTTTGAGAGTCTGAACCAAAAATTGTCTTCTAGTCATCTGCTGACCATTTCTGGCAACTACCTGTGGTAGAAAGAAGAATCACAGCTACAAAATGTGAGGCAGTTGTTCTAAGACACTTCGATGGAAGAAAAAAAACACACCCAGGAATTGGAGAGATGTAAAACCAAGCTCCCAGAGTTTCTTTTATTCTTTTTTTTTTTTTCCTGACACACTGATAGATTTACATTGTAAACATTCCTTGTGTCTCACTCATATTCCTGTAAAGTAAAGCAACGGATCCCCAGAAACTAGGAAAGTTCAGCATTAAGAGTCCCAGTGCCTGGGAACAGGTTCAGGCTGCTTTTCTATACTGGATCTTAAAAACTAGGTAATGATAAATCTTAGCAGATCTAAAGGGCAAGGAAAAGATTGCTTTTACAACAGCAGATTGCTTGAGCTGACAGAAATAACTACAGGATACACAAAGGCTATTGGAGGTTGACAAGAGGTCAAACTTTTCTCAGCCTGACTTCTAGCACACACTAAAACCTCTGAACATGACCAAATCTGTTTACAGAAAACATGATAAGATGAATGCTGCCAATCTGAAAGTCAATAAAAACAAGTGACAGCAATTCCAGAAAGAACTAATCTACCTTGCACACAGAATCAGAAAGAGAGAACTCCCCCAATAAAAAGCTGAACCAGTGCACATGTTGGCCAGCTGCCCAGACTACTACAGAGTTTAAACCACTACACAACTTTTTTTGTGGGTTCAACAACATTCCAAAGTCAGCAGAAATGCAAGGCAAGAAGGAAAAAACACCTTGGCGGTGCCCAGAACGAGACCCAGCAGCATCAGTGTAAAATGCCTTGCATTGCTATTCTGATTTCAAGACCCTTTTCACCATGCTGTCTATTGGGCTTGTAAGTATGGTGTCTTGGAAAAAAAAAAAACATTTAAGTTTTCCAGGAATGTTCACTGTGCCACCCCAAAACAAAAAGTCCCAAAAGGGGCTAAAATCTTCAGATCTTTTGATCTCAGTTTGGAACACAGGAAGTTCCCTGTTAAGCATCAGCACAGGGAAATGAATCCTGAAAACAATTCTTTACTGAAGAGCATCTTGCCAGGTAAGTAGAAACTGCAAGCGTTGTGCTTCCACTGTGACATATAAGTCTGGGCAAAACCACAGGAATACTGGTGGTGTGGCAATGACTTGAGTCTAGGAGCTGGGCACATGGAGCCTTTTCATGGGTTTATGAAAAAGATTCCATGGACATTTAGATGAATATATAACTTCTGTGTAAACATGCAAATAGTTAAAAGTGTAGTTTGCAATCTATTATGCATTTCCTTTCTGAATGAATGAGTTGTGTTCACCATCAGCAGCAGAGTGGAAAAATGAACCATGTGTTACAACCTGGGTTCCAGATGCACTAAAATGACAAAAATGAACTGTCATCCTTCAGTTTTAAATAAAAAGGCAAGCAGATTTTGGACATCAAGCAGCTGAAACAATACTCCCCCTTAAAATCCATGCGAATAACCACACCAAGAAAAGGTTTATGTGAAGTTCACACGAGCAAGAGCGTATCACAGGCTATTTATTTTGTGACTTTCAAGGGGGACTATTTTGCTTAATTTTCTTGATTTACCATTTGTTTATTGAAGATAGTTGTTAACAACTGCAGTAACTCTATTTTTACCAGGTCTTTCCATTTACTGAAGGCAATAATTTCCACTGGGAGTTTTGAAATGGAGAAGCCAACACTAAAATTCAAAAGTTATTCAGATAAAAGCAGCATACAGAAGATAGGGAGGGCACAGCTCCCTGGAGAAGTTGGTGAGCTTTGTATTTGAAGGACACTGCAAGACAGGGTCAGCTACCTTATGTCTTTGCCCAGAGTCAGCAGTCATTTTAAATATAATGCTTTCCAGCCTGGAAAACAGCATGCACTGAATCTCCCTGACCCAGGGAAATGTAAGCTCAAAAACCAGCACAGAGGAATTGGAGCTGTCCTAGTGTGGTTTCTACTTCAGAGTTCATCCACAGTCAGCACAGCCAGCACTGTTCAGGTGCTCTGACTGCTGACAGCACCAGGCAGGGAGCAGGAACAATTTCATCCTGAAGGTCAGAGCTGTCTACTGTGCATGATCTCTCCCACCAGAAAAGATGGACCATGCATAGACTTCAGAGGTAAAAGAAATCAATGGTATTTTACTAGTCAGCTACAGGATAACAGCACTTGCATAGCATTAAAAATTTATCAGCATTTTGACAGGACATGTCAGAATCCTGAGCAATAAAGTGCAATGTGCTTCTGAAGGACAGCTCTTCCAAGGCCTAAAAAGGTACAGAGCTGGGCATCTTACAGATGTACAAGACATAAAGCAAAAAATTAGTTGGAGTACTAATGGGGCAGAGTTCTGGAAAAGAAGGGAAAGTAGGTCATGTAAAGCTCTTTAGAAGCAGTACCCAAGTGTGTTGTTTATGCTTTCGAGAGATAAACAAATCCACCTTTTGTGTGAACCACTGAAAGGACAGTGAGAAAAAGGAGAAAAAGGTGCAATACATGTAAAGATGAAATCAAATTGGCTTCACAAAGAAATCTCACTGCATGCCATTCCTTGCCACCAACACACCTCACTTTTTCTCTCAGTACCACACCTGTAGGACTCAGGCAGACAGATCAAGATGTGCCAAAACCATGAGTTCAATTCAAATGAGTTCCACAAGACACAGACATGTCTGCAGATATGATTGCAGCATCACTGAAGTACCTTTCAAGACCAAAACCTAGAACCTCTGCAGATTATCTAAATTACTTAATATGGGTTTTTAGCCAGACAACTTAACATGGCTGAGAAACTTCCCCAAGGCTCTTGGAAAAGCAAACCATCTTTTTGCACATTTAACACATTCTGGAGACTATTTTCCACTGCATTTTAAATATTTTCCCACTTACAATTTCTTACCTGGAGTGTTTTGACTTTTCCTAAAACGTTCTCCTGTGACATTGCTTGGATGGCCTGTTCACTCTCGGTTCTCCCATCAGGTATAAAAATACTATCATGGGAGAAAGCACGACTGCCCATAGAATAATAGGAGGATCTGGGGAAAAAAAAACAGTTAAAAAGTAAATAAGCACTGCAATTAATTTATGAGACTGACCCTTCATATCATAGCTGCCCTGCTATATAGATTTTCCCTCCCTCTTGCCTTCTACATAAAAGCTTCAAGCATTCTCAGAAGAGGTATCCAAATATGGTCTGTTATCAAAAGTTTAATGGAGATGCACAATTCCTTCACACACAGTCTTCCTCCTTGGAATCACCTAGAGCTGTGTGTTTTTAACAGGCATGTTGAGAAGTTCAGTTGATTTTCCTTTTAAGTCTCAAATAAAAATGTTCCTTTTAGGATACAGAGTAGGTGATGATGATGCATCACCAGACTGTGTATCTAAGAAAGCCTGTACTTGTGCTTAGCTCCAGTGCTTTGGGCCTTCTGTCACTCTTGGTCAAAGAAAAACAGCAGGTCCCAAGCAAATGGAGCTCTATAACACAAAAAGATGTAATAGACTGTAGCAATCTACTTCTAAAGAGCTACCTCATTTAGCTGATTACTCAAGGTCTTCCTATCATCATGAGTATGATCATACTGACAATAAAAGGTTATCATCCAACCCCTAAACTGCTAAGAAGCTTACTGCACCAGCCTGGGTGGCTTTGATTAGCAACAAAGAGCAAGATATGCTCATGTGTTGAACTGAAGATGAATGCCAAGAAGGTGAGTGCATCACAAATGACCTAGTTATATGGCTCTGATCAAAAATCCACAGACAAAGGGAGTAAACAAAAAGTGGTTTGATTTACCAGAAATTATCAAGAAAATTTTATGGGGAAAAAAAAGGTCTGTGGGCTGTTGGGAGCATTTGGGAGGAAAAATATTTGAGTTTGAAAGTCACATTTTGTCTCACCTAGAATATTCCATGGAAAGTGAGAAACCAGTAATCTAAAAACATGCTAAAAGCCACAGTAAAAAAAACGGAACAACTGAGAGATCTTAAATATCTCCTTTTAATAACCTGTTAGCAACTCTATAGAATCCATTTATAGTTTCAGAAAACAAAAAAAATCTGCAGGAAAAAAGTTTTTATATCGCTCTAACCAACAAAACATTCTAAATGTCATAAAAGCATTATAAACAAATATTTCAGCAAAAAGGGAAGTGATGCTTCCACAGACAGAGGTGTAAGCAAAGCAATAAGAAAAATTAAAGCTTCATATATTTAAGAAAAATCAGTATATTACATTTTTATGTCTTTCAAAATGTGCCAATTATTCATGGAGTGTTCAATATATTCCTGTTCATACTTTGGAAATACATATGTTTGGAATGCATTTACTATGTTTTCATCTTATTTTTTTTCCTGGCTACAAAAGCATGCTCTTTTGAAGTAAAACCAATAATCTTTTCTTACCATGGAAGAATGTTAAACAGGGTTACATTACCCCATTGAAACTGATTAGATGACAGACTATTCTTGACTTTTATAACAGAATTCCTTAGAAGTAATCTGAAAATCACAGGAAAAAAAACCCTCTCCTTTAGTTTATATAAAAAAATCTCTTTCTAGTTTATACATAAACCACTTTTGGACTCACAAAATAATCAATCCAATCTTCTGGGGAGAACACAAACATCTCTCTAAATCATTTTATCTTCCATACAATTACAAACTAACCAAAAAACTACTTTTTATTCAGAATTAATATTTGAGCAACATGCTTCATTTGAAACAAACCAGTACACAATCAGGCAAAGAGCTGGTTTCACAACATTTTTAGCCATGAAAGAAGAGGATCATTTAACTGATGCTATATTCTATGATAGATTTTTTTTTTTACATGAAAATCATAAGTTGACTGCCTCTGGCTCTGGCTGCTAAAGGTAATACACGTTTTACAAACCTTTTATTAGAGAAACCATAAAAGTTATTTTTAAACCCTGTTCTAAAAAGGAATCACTGTGACTCAGCCTCTACACAGAGCTGTGGTAAAACTGCATGGCATTGAAACACATCTGCCTTCCTTGGCCAGCCAGGAATCAGCCCATGAACCACAATTTGAGAAATGTCCCTTAGACAGAGCCAAATTCCTAGCAGGCGCTGGCTTGTGAAATGAGTGGTTTGACATGAGTGAAAACTTGGGGTTTTCTCATGTAACTATGTAGGTCTGTTTGAACTGAAAGCTCCGGCAATGCATTCAAAAAGGCTGCAGGGGAGAAAGTCTATATTCACAACCAAAACGGAGGAAAACATGCAAAAATTGACAAACCAGCCCATGGCAACCTCTCCTGTCCTGCGTCTGCGTTGCTCAGTATGTGATGCTGCTGCAGGTGCTGAAGGCAAGGTCAGTGGGAACTGGTTGTTTACTATTTACCTTTGAGCTGAGAGATCTGCCAAGGATGCAGAATCCAGGTCATATAGTGCTACAGAGAGGATCCTTCCTCAAAGATTTTGTCAGGAATGCTGTGACTCAGATGCTTGTGGCTTTGTCTCACAGCTACTTGCCATGCATGCAACACCATTCTCCCCTTTACTGTCCAGTGGGTCAGCGTTCTCATACTTTAAAAATCAGACACCTCACCTATGTTGGTGTTGTTTGCTACAACTAATTAGTAGGCAAGGGTTGCAATTCAGGTACCAAAGAATTCAGTGACTTGTTTGCAAGTTGTTCTTGACCTTACTAATGAATCGTTAATATTTAAGTCAGGAGCAGACAACCTGCAGCTTTGAAACTGAACAGTTTGCTAGCAGTTCAAACCCCAAAACTGCAGTTGACCAGCAGCAGGGATGCTCTGGCACTAATAACTGCCTGATAAAATCTGAGTCCTTGAAATGGAAGAAAAGAGCAACTGCTGAGGTCAGTGCTGGTGGACTGCCTGGGAGACAGATGTGAGTGAAAATCCTGCCCATCCTCCTACAGAGCTGAGGACACCTTTAGTGATCTAGTCTCTCCTTCCTGCGAAACTGTTAAAATATCATTTAAAGCTTCCTTTGGGACACCAGCTAACATGAAACAGCTTGGGAGCAAAATGTGACTAGCAATCATAAAGTACAGCACCACTTGAAAGTCCAACCCTGTCTCTGACAAGTGCCCCCAATGGCACCATTGGCAAATTAGGACCATGCCAAGCATGTACAGCATTTCTGATGTTCTCCCAAATGCCAATTGCTCTTTCTCTCCTCATTACATGCCATCACACATTTTTGTTTCATAGAATCAACCTGGTTGGAAG
>NW_008668849.1:0-6094 GCF_000695815.1 Acanthisitta chloris
TCGGGGCAGTGCCCGCCGTCCCCTCCTCGCCCTGCCACTGTGTCGCTCCGTCTCCCGGGAGGGAGAAACCCGGGGAAGGAGCAGCAGCTCTCCGGACGCCTGGAGCACCGCAATTGCTTCCAAACCTTAAACGAAGCGACCTGCCTTTAAAAATAACTGCCAAGAAGTGCATTGCTGTTGCTTAGGAAACAGGCTCTCTTCCCACCTTCGCCGCGTTTTTTCTTTCTTTAAAACAATAAAATATTAATGAAACAAATTTAGCGAAAAGCACAGCAGGCACGGCTTTAATTATTAACGAGTGCTGCAGCTGCCACGGAGGGCAATTTCCACAGTGACTGTCCCTAAAGCCCCAGGGTTTAATTACTTCAGTGTGACACTTCTCAACACAAGGACTTGGGTAACATCAGTCCCAGCTGCCTGCAACACACGTGTAGAGGTTATCTGCAAGGGGAGAGACACTGGAATTCACAGCTGGATTGCCTCGAAATGTATGTTCCACGGGATGAGAGATTAATGCATGTCCAGGTCTGTGTGTAAGGCACCCTCAGACTGGGGTGCAGGTCACAGCCAGCCTGTGTGACCCTCAGGTCATTTCATCCTCCTCCACTTCATTCCCAGACTAACAGCACTGCCCATCTCCAGCTCTTCTCTCCAGGAACTACCCCAGAACTGCTAACCGACTTTACATTCACACCTGACTTGGCCTGAAGGTGCTTTCAAACACAGCGTGGCTTTTCTCCAGTTAAACTCCGGAACACCCAAGGAGGACAGCACATCCAGTGCTCCGTCCCACTCCACCCCAGGGACTGTGTGGATGTCACTGGGCAGTGCAGGACTGCAGGAAGGCCCCAGCGCTGCGTGCAGCACAAGCAGGACACAGAGCCAGGGAGAGCTGTCCCTCGGCTGGGTGTGCAAGGCAGGCACCCATCTCAGCAGCTGTCAGCATCACCCGCAGTCTGGAGAAACTGACAACACCCGCAGGGCACCAGCAGGTGGTTGTGTGCACACACCTGCACTCTTTGGGTTATCGGTATGCACACAGGTAAATTACCACTGCAAGCTCCCTGAGCACAGCCCAGCGTGCCCCCCAGCCCGCCCACTGCTGCTGGTACTGGCAACAAGCACAGGAAACCCGACCAAAGAGGCAGCAACTCATTACACACAGACTGGAAGAGCAGCACTGCACCAGGAATAGATCAGCACAGCTCAGGTAATTCCCTTGTACAGTTCCACTGGCAGCAGACCTCCAAAAATTCATTAACTCCAGCCAGTTTTGAGGAACATTCCCTGAATTTAATTAAGTGCAGATACATTATTGATTTAAAGTTCAAATAATCACAGTGCCCACCAAGCTTTGGAAAATGTCACTTCTTTATGCTACTTCTTGCAGGGTCAGGTGAACAAGTTTGGTTTTCTCCCTTTTTGCCTTTATGAAAATCTTGACATGGCTTAATGGAGTGTGAAATGAGAGCTCTGGGGCTGGAAGGGTGGTGAGCAGAGGAAAGAATGCCCATGGAGGGATTATTTATGGGGTATATTCAGCAGATGAGATTTTCTTTAGACAGGAAGAAATACTGCAGCTAAATACCTTGTTTTCATGGAAACTGTGCACAGGGAATTGAATTCATGAGGCTGAAGAAAATAAGAACAAGTGAAAACAGTAGGACAATAAAGAAGCCATCAGATGCTCACGATCTCCAGCTGCTGCTGCTTTACCCAGCTAATCACAGATCTGCTCAATTTGAAATCAGTTTTATTACCAAGTTTCAGCATGCTAAGTCACTGAGACGTGTGTGCTGAGCAGGTGAGACACACAGCTGTACCAGCCTGCTAGCCAAGCAGCAAATGTCTGCAGAGCAGACACCCAAATGTGCTCCTCTGCCCTTGTTCACCTGCACTCAAGGTACTTGTGTTTTGCTCTGTCACACAATATCCTGTGTTCAATTGCTTCCTAGAAAATACAGAAGTGTCTAAATGGGCAATCCTCAGTTCCAGAGATAGCTCTGGCTGGGAAACATTGGGGCTGAAGGTGGTGGCTGCTCCTCTTTGAAATCCTGACCATCAGACTTCAAGGATCTCAATGACCTTCAGAAAATGGAAGTGTTAAGGGTAAAGCAAAATTACTGAGGTTCCTCTGAATATTGAATTTGACAGACCCGGATTAAAGCAAAATGTTTAGCAGAGCTCTCTAAAATACTTGAAAGATTACACTTCACTTCTCGGACTAATAACACGTGCAGTTCAAAACTGTTTCACTTCACATCAGAGCTAACAGTCACTTTTTTTTCCTCTACAGCACACCACTCATCACTTTAAGCATCATCTTTGGAGCACAATCAAAAACCTTTTGTGTGAAAAAATACTTGCCTCCCCCCAGTTATGATCATCTCTGGTGCTCTCTTTGGGCTAACATGTCTATCAAGTGAGGTAGAACCTCTGTAAACTCTCTTTCAAGCATTATTCAGCACTGGAAAGACTTGTTTTCCAAGCAGCAGTAATACAGGGAGGTTGTGTTTTGTTTGAGACCTGCATTTCCATAGCAGATTAACTACATTTGTAAAAAGCATCAATGAGGAGGGTAGAAAGCCAAAAGAATTAAGATGATAAACTGTCAGGTTGGACAAGGGTTATTTACATCTGTTTCTACAGAAGTTACATTTCTGTGAGCTAAGGAAAAAAAGAGAGAGAAAAGTGAAACTGTTTTCGGCCAAATCTATGAGCATGGTGCTATTGAGAAGCCTCAAGGGAATCACCTAAAATCCCCAAAGCATAAAACATCTCTTCCTACTGGGCTGACTTTCAGAGGAATTGGAAGGCTAAGAATGATGGGAACAGCTCGCTGTGTGGCCACTGAGGACACTCCACAACTGAGGCCCAGAACAGCTCCAGGTCAAGCTCCAGCTCCTTTCATCTGTTAACCCTTTGATGCTGTACCTGAAGTGGGAGGCAAAGGGTTTCTATCAGGAATTTATTTCTCACCTTAAAACCAAACAAAGAGGAGTTCCCACACTGCTGCCTTCCACAATTTCGCTGCAAGTCTGTGGCTATTGGATATTCTTCCAACACCACCTGGAAGCATGACACTGGATAAGAATCTCTGGATAAGAAATACATCCCTGTTACTCAGCTGATTTTATTTTCCTGTCATGCACTTTAATCCAGCCTTGTAATTTAGGGCCCTGGAGGAAAGGACTTCTGACTCATGATTTTTCATTGCTTGGGGCTGGCAATCGTGACGTTTGGTGACTCTGATAATTGCTTGGATTTCGGGTCCTGAACGAGAGAAAGCAGAACACGAGCTTCAGCATCATGCAATCAGTGGTTCCTAATCAGATCTTCTCCTTCAAACACAATTAACTTTGTGCAAAACAGGCTAACAAGTCATGGTAAGACCAATGAAGACAACAGTCTCACAACTAACCACATTGCTGTGGTGAACCCCTGTGTCTGTCAGCAGCAGTGTTAACCAGCACTGCTGGGAGCTCCTGCAGCTCACACACCAATCCAGCCTGAAATACTCTGGCTATCAGGTCTGCAGGAGTCTCCAGCCACATTCGTGTGCAAAGGACTCCTGGTTTTCCACTGCCAGCTTTGGCAGAGACTAATCCATGACTTCAGCTGAAGCTATCTGATTGTGTTCCTACAAACATTTACAGGCCCTGAAACTTCAGATCTCACCTGATCTCAGCTAAGCACGTGGCCCCCGAAAGTCCAGCCACACAACTGCTTCCTGCTGCCTGCCAGAGCAAATGGGCTACTCATCTGCGTTAGGAAGCTGGGAAGAAACCGTTAAGCTGTCTGTTAAGATGTCCAGTCTTAATAAGCGTTTCGCAATTTAATTGAATTTGTTCTAACATGTGAAGAGGACCCAAGAGCCACTGCACTTCTCAGAACACGCCAGTCCTTTTGCTGTGAACAGCTCACACAGAGCTATTCCAAACAATAATTCCCTCTACTCACTTCCCAAGCAGGAAGCACCTTACACTGATGATTTTCCAAGCCTCGATGCCCCAGAGCTCTGTGAAAGGAAGCTGCAAGGGATGGATTCAGGGCCCACACGTCAGGTCCCCTCGAGTGTGGAACGAAAGCCTGAAGCACAGACACCTCAGAAGCACTCGTGGGTGATAGTTCTCACTCTGCTCGCAAGAACATGAACTGCTCGTGCAGACCTGATGCAGACAGACACTGTAGGAGCCTGAGAGCACACAACAGGAGACACAATTCCAGCTAAGAAGTACTTCACACAAGCAGCCATTCTCCTCCTTGGCCTGGAGGCCAGCTGTGACCTACCCCACCTACCCTGAGCCAAGATCACACCGAGCCTCACTGGCCGAAGGAACCACAGGGAAGCTGAAGGAGCTGCTGCACAACTTACAGGAGCACATGAGAGAAACTGCACTGAGAAGCAGTGTGTTAATATTCACCTGGCACATCGTGCCGACAGACCTGGAAGTCACCCCTGAAGGAACGGCTGGATCCTGCAGAGCTGGCCAGGGGCACTCACAGCACTGCAGAGCTGCTGCATGGACCCCCTCACTCACCCATCCACCTCCTCTCCCACCCTCCTCTCCCACTGCGCCCAGCAGCTACCCAAGGGTCCACAAGCAGCTGCTGCCAGAGCAGGCTGCAGTGGCACTTGGGCCAGGCAGCTCATGTTCAGGCAAGTGTTTGCTCTTCTGGTCCCAGATGTCAGCTCAGAGGCCTCAGGCCATCTCTTCCATGCATTATTCACACAGAGAGCTCCAAGGACTGCTCACTAATGGGAATTCATTACATCCCAAGCTCCCCCTGCAGCCACCACATTCTTCTTTTGTTTAAAGGGCTGCACACATGACTAAATGCAGCCACAGCTCATGTAGGAACACTGTCAGTTAATATTCAGACCCAGCTCTGCAGTCAAACCCGATCACCTCTCCCAGTGCATGACTGGACAGATCGTGACATGGTTTTATTCTTCTTTTTTTACATCTGTGATATTTAAACACAGAATTACCCAGAAAAAAACCCAGTCATTTTCATCAGTTAATGAGAGAAGAAAAGCAATATGCATAATGGGAATGGGAACAACAAAAGCTGAGGTTAATGCAGCTCAGTCAAAGGGACTGGCTTGTCCTCTAGGCTGAGCCAGCCAAGCTCCCTCAGCTCCTCCAGAAGACGCTCTCTGCTCCTCTTCTCTGCACATGGAATTGCAGACTCTGCCACAAGGATCTTCAACAAATCTATCAAGATAGAACAGTAACTTAATGTTCAGAAACAGCAATTTTTCTGCTTGGGTTTAAAAGGGGGGAAATATTTCTGGTCTCTAAATCTGGTCTAGATAAAACACAGTTCTAGAACAGATCTGGAAGGCAAAGATAATTCAGTGACACTGAGGTAAAGGAGAAATAAACAGTCCCAAATGCCACTGAAGTGCAGGACTGTAACTAGTCCTGGGGGCAAATCAAACTGGAGTGACTGGAGATGGGAGGACACAGCACACATCAAGTATCCAAAGTATACCCAAAAATCTACACAAAGGATCAAGCAAACAAACTGAAGACAGGAGTGTTGCTGTTTTCTCTGCCAGAAGAGTCCCAGTGTCTAACAGAACCTGAGATTAGATTCAGGCACAGGAGAGGACCAGGTGACCACACAAGAAGCCCATGCACAGCTCCACATAGCTCTGGTGTGAACCCCAGGGACAGCAGAGGAAATCACCAAGCCCTCCCCCCCTTCACACCCCAAGGGAAGTGCCAACACTGACCTGCCATCCTCAGAGAGGGTCTACAGGCAGCTCCAAGCACAGCATCCAACACCATTCAGCAGCTCGAGATCAGAACTGGCCTTCTCAGTTCAACCACAGAGGGATACTGCACATTTTAATTAATGGGTTTAATTACTGGTAGGAGATTTATTATTCAGGCCAAAAAAAGCTTTCTATGCAGCTCATCCCTTCCTCAGCTTGAATTGAAATCTCACTGAAAAGCCAAGCTCTGCATGTTTGACAGTGGCCAAGTTACTATTCTCACTTGTGTTTCCTGCCAGCCTTCCCCAGAGCACACGTCCCCTCTGCCAAGCAGGAGTGCTGGATCTGCATCTGAGCACACATTTCCTG
>NW_008668849.1:6131-7020 GCF_000695815.1 Acanthisitta chloris
GTATGTGGCAGTTTGCAGCATGGGAATTCAGGATTCTTTCATTTAATGCACTCAAAATATTGATTCAAAGAGAACAAACTCTGAGACTCGTTTCAAGCTTTATATTGAAACGCGCAGATCATTCGGGTAACCGCGTCTTGGGCATTCACGAGCAAAGCACGTCCCAGTGCGTTCGCTGGAGGAAGCTGACTTAAACTGGCACCTTGCTGTCAGCCCACACGGATGGGCAACCACAGAAAAACACTTAGCAAACTGCAGGGAGTTTTTGGACAAACAGTAAGCAATGCACTGAACTGGAAACCTGCTTGCTGGTTCCTGGTGAATACACCTCAGGTAACCACAGAGACAGAAAAGCTTCCTTCTCCTTCCCCCTCTGCCCCAGGAGTGTGGAAGGTGCACAGGGAGGTGCTCCTGGCCAGAACCCCTCCAGCCACGCAGGCCTGGTGAGGGAGGGATGAGGAGCACTGCAGCTCTCAGCCAGGTCCCACGTCACGGTGTCAGCTGCCGTTCCCAAGGAAACGTCTCACATCACCCAGCCTGGAGCCAGCCACATCCAGCTGCCAGCACAGCACGGGCACCAGGATGCTGCAGACACCCGCGGAGCCTGTGCCACGGGCTGCACTCTGACCACACTGCACCACCAGAGCCCAAAGGCACCTGGAATTTGTGCCACACATGGGGCACGCATCAGCCACGCTGCACACTGTCCGAACGAGCCAGCTCCACACAGAGCTGTGTCCTCCAGAAATCGGGCGGGCTGAAGGTGCCACTGGGGTGAGAACAAAGCCAGCACCCCTGCACTCACTGCCTCCCCACAAGAATCAGGTGTCAGCACTGCTCTACTGCTCCCACAGCACAGACCACGGACTGTGGGGAGCCCTCGTGGTAA
>NW_008668849.1:7033-13397 GCF_000695815.1 Acanthisitta chloris
ATGAGCAGAGCTGACCCACACTGAGGCACCATTCCTCCAGGCCAGCAGGCTGGCATGGAGCTGGAGAACAGCATTTCCTCCAGGAGCTTGCAAAGATGAGCTCACTGCTTCACACTCCATGCTCAATGTGTAAGACAGGCAGTGCTGAGACTGTGTCTTGCCTTAATATATGTTTTCTGTGGTCTCAAGGTGACCTTGGGCAGGGAAGTTGGCACACAGCACATCTCCAGAGTCAAATCCCATATAAGCTCCTCTGGATTTGCAAAGGAACCCTACACTATATGAGCTGCTCCTCTGTCCCAGTGCATCCTACGGGCTAACATGGAGACACATCTCAAGGGCTGGGCAGACTGCAAGGACACCCAGCCAGGCCCAGCACCCTGCAGAAATCTGACAAGAAAAATGTCCCTATGCTTGCCAGGAGATGCACCAGGTGATGCAGCCAAGCTCTGCTCAGAGCTACTGCAGTCCAGCACGGGGCTGGACTGTGAGCACTGAGCCTGTCACCCCAGCCTTGGGCACCTGGGGCACTGAGGAAAGGTCTGGGACAAGTGGCTCATGCTACTGATTTGGCACCTTCAGCCATCTAGGACCTAGGGCAGCTAGGAAATGTACGGTTACGGATGCAGCCAGACCCTGAAAATCAACTACCATGGATTTAAGAGACTCTTGCTAAACTCAGCCTTGCAGGAGAGTAAAATGATTCACAAGAATTCTATATTTATAACGAAGATTCACTGAAAATGACTCATGTACTGAGCCAATCTAATTTTAAATAGAAGGGAAAAACCTCCTGAAGAGGCACATGAATCTGGAGTGGGGGAGGGAAGAGAACTGCACACACACAGCCAGGAGCTGTTAGCCAAATCCACTGGAAGGGGTTTCTCCATTCAGTCAGCCAAAGTGGTAACCGAACATTCAGCTTCACCTGCTTCTAGTTCCGAGTTAACCAAGGCCTAGATTCCAAGCAAGGCTGGGCTGGAGTCCTGCCTCAGGACAGGTAGGATTGCTGGGCAGTAATGAGGCAGCTCATGGAAAGTTATTAGTCCTTCACACCCTGCAGGATTGAGAACACAAAACCGACTGGAACCACAGTGGGAGGAAGAGAGAAACATGAAGAAGCCTTTGCAGGATTCCTAATTTTGGCCGAGCAGAGTCTGACAGAAAAAGCTGCTGCCCCAGTGCTCCTGACACCAACACAGCAGCACAGCTCCCAGACAGGATTTAGGAACACAGACCACACGAGGAGCTCTCTGGATCCCAGGACAGCCTGCAGCAAGGGCACTGCACCTCCTCCTGTCTCAGGGCCATCTCCCTCAGTTACTCTTTCTCCTCTGAACAGTCCAAATATGCCGTAGACAAAAAGGGAATATTTAACATAAGCACAGACTCAATGCAGGAACCAGCTACAGCCTACATTACCAGCATCAAACATCAGCCAGAAAGCACAGCCAAATCTGCCATCCCTGCACAGAATACGTAGGATGAATCGCTTCTCCCAAGCTGTAAGCCACAGATAACTTGCAAACAGCAGCAGGGTAGTGAGGCACAGCAGAGCAAGCTGGAATTTCTATAGGTGTGGAATATCAGTTTCAGAAAAGGTTACTATTCCTGGCTGTCAGTAACGTGTCGATACTTCTTTGGACAATCCACTTGTCTCCAAAGCCAAATCTAACTTCCATTCTGCCTAACCTCTCCCTGCCATCACACATATCTGGGCATGCTTGGCTGCAAACATTCTACTCTGTGAACTCCACAAGTGTTTGGATGATGGCTGTTCTCCAGTCACTCCCAGCATCACTTCCAGTTGTCTTCAGTTTGTAGCACAAGGAGAAAGCAGCCAAAAATCCCCAGGCCAACATACATATTTACAACTGTACATAGCTTCGATTCTCACAGGATCTTGCTGGGATGTTTCTGCACACACTAAGTCTGATTAATGGTGTTACATTTTTATTGGCCTAGTAAATAATGGGCTAGATTTCAGCGCTGAACCAGCACTCAACAGCTCCTTCTCAGGCACTAACCACCGTGGCTAAGTCTCCAACGCAGCACTTGGTGAGAGCTGTCAGGAGCTGAGCTCGACCGAGAATCCAGCACTGGACCATCCTTTATCCACCCACCATGGGTGGATCACTCCATTACCCACACACACACATCAGTCTAAGTCTGCAGAAACCAGGCAAACCACCATCAGATTCAGACTCGGATCGATTCACAGAGCCCTGAGCACCATCTGCCCTTGGCGCACACGACGTGATCTCCAGCAAAATGTCATTTTCCTGCTAATTCTTGGCAATGCAGTTTCCAAAATACCACAGGGAGGAAAAGTGCCCCATGGCTCACTGACCAGATTAGAAACATACTGGAATGTCCACAAAGTCAAAGCCCAGACCTCAATATCTCCGGTGCACCATTTGTGTAGTAGAGCACTCGGTACACAGAAAGAAACACCTTCTTCCTTCAAATACCTTGAGATGACTTGGAGAACAAAGCACTTTCAGCTGGAAAGTGGCCACCAGGTTTAACCTGTGTCGGTAAAAACTTCACCTTTTGGCAGGTGTTCTGTGGGTTGTGCCCTGCCTCCAAATACGTACTATTCAATGCACTAGTGCCTCCTGGTAAATCACCTGTCCTTTCGGCCTCGATCTCGGATAATGACATTCTAGTAAGAGTCACTTTATAATCTGCAATGTACACACGCACACAGCAAATATGAAGAAAAGGTGACAAGGGCCTGAACACCATGATTTCTAATGCCTACACCCCTGCATCCACCTCTCACAGCAGAGAAAATGCATCTCTAGAGGCAAAGGAAGGTTAGGCAGTGCTAGCTTAGCTCTTCCGCGTGACATTTACCGCATAATGCGATGATGTGACTGCTGTCCTCGTGTACGAATTTCCTGGTGACAGCTTCTTCCATGATCTGCTTCACCTGGAACGAACAGAGAGCAATGACTGTACGATCCCAACAGAAACCAGCACAGCACTGGGGAGTTTCGGTTTCCACCACTGCTTGCCCCTTCCCCATCACCAACAGACCAACACCTCACACAGGTCATGTTTTGCAGGGAAGGAAGGATTTAAGGAGGGACAGGACAGACAAACCTGAGTGCTTTATCATGGGATGAGGGAACCTCTGGCAGAACAAGGACAGGTCTGTTTGGGGTGTACCCCCACCAAAGGCTGAGTTGTTTCAGTGTGCCCACAGTGCTCTCCAAGGAACTTCAGCACAAGTTCCAAATGGCTGTGCAAGACTTTTTGTGAGATTCATCCTTGGCCTTCCTGTGCACAGCTGGTTCTGCTCATGAAACCAGATGAGGTGTTGCCACGTGCCCTTCCCACCTGAGCCATGCTGCTCTTTTCCAGCACCAAGCACCCCTGAGCCGCACAGGTACACGTCCCCGAGAGCTTCGGGGCCACCTCCCCCATCTGGGGATGCCACAGCACTCACAAGCGATGCCCCCCAAGCTCTGCTGCACCAGACATATTACAGCACCCACAGAGAAGGCAATGCCTGCAGTTTTCACTTCAAGACACAATTTAACAACTACAGCAAATAAAATTACATTTATCACACTGCTTAATGATTTAAAACAAAGTTCCTCTCCAGTTTCAAGGCTGATGTGTCAAGCTCCAGAGGGAAATCATTGCAAATTACTGACTTGCAAAAATAAGGAAGAAATAGAAAATCTTCTGAGGCTCTTGGCGAGCGGCTGCAGTTTCCCTCCATTCATCAGCTACCTTATTCCTCCCCAATGGCCTCCTCAGCCTGACACCAGATGAAGCCCATTTGTTTCCACCAGCTCATTCATCAGACACTCATTTACTCCTGGCCACAGAGAGCTTGCTCCCTTCCATATACAAATCCACCGTCATTTTTGGCTTCTCTCATTTGTGAGCTGTGATTACAGGGCTAGGACACTCTGCCTAAATAAATGCCAATTCACTTTCAAGATATGAAGGTAAGTGCTACCTTGACAGAAGATTTAACCAGGCACTCCCTATTTCCAACATTCAGAGCTAACTGGGCACCACTCCTTCACAGCACTGACCAGCCCAGAGGTTTGGAGCCCTCCCAGTCGGTGCTGGCCAGGAGAAGCTGCAGGTGCAGAGCTCCACTGACAGCTGAGCTCTGCACTGCACTGCTGTGACTAGGGGCAGCTGCCTATGGAGGTGCCTTCTCTGGTTTGGAGGGCTTCCTCCTCCAGCAGGACCATCTGTGAGGCCAATTCTGGATGCTGTAGTCAAGCATCCCTTCCCCCAGTAATCATCCTGAGGCCTCTGTGCCCACTCCTACACCCCCAGCCCGGCTGGCAGCAGGCTGAGCTCCAGCACTTGCTGCACGAGTCCTTCAACACATGGTGCTTGCTTTGCCCCAAATCCTGGATCGAGGGGAGCCGCTAGAATTTGTGTCCCCTATCAAACAGGAGCCCTGAGCTGCAAAGAAAATATTGGAGGAGAAAAGCAAACAAGCAAAAGCTTGGAGAATGTGTGTTTTATAGCTGAGGACTTCAAAGCAAGTCCTTTGCACTTCATAAAACCTGGCTCGCCGCTCACACCTGAGGCCTGACAATGTAAACTCGAAGCGAGGCAGTTTGTTTCTTCCTGGGGCATTTCCAACATGACTGGTGGAACTCAGAGCCTCACAGGGAAGCAGCGGGACCGGGAGGAACAAGAGGGTATCAGTAGAGAAGCACGGGTGTGAGAAGGTCTCACGGATGGGCACTCACATTGCCTATTCAGCAGTCCCCTTGGCACAGCTGTACTCACATCACTGCTGATGGACAGGCTTGGTGACTGTTCGCCTTGGCGGGAACACAACAGAACTTGTCCAGAGCCTCACCCAGAGGCTGGAAACCATCTAGATCACAGCACCTAGGCAGAGCAGAGCCCCGAGGACAGGACAGCTGCCAAGCTCTGCCTGTTTAAATGCCAGCTCAGACCCTGTCCTGCACTTCCACGTGTGGGAAGCAGCGTGTCCAGCAAGCCCAGCTCACCGTGGAAGCACAGGACAGTGCCATGCACTGCCTCAAGGCAACTGCTCCCTGTGCCTCAGCCACCTCACCGGTGTAAGGACAGTGACCTCACCTCACTGTTCTGGCTAACTGACTCATGGGCAAAGCACCTCAGAGCACCACTAGCATGAAGGTGGACAGAGGGAAAGCATGAAAGAGTTACACCTCTATGTGCACATGTGACTCAAGGTCACAGACATGAATTCAGACCACAAAACCAGCCTCAGCACTCCAGGGAACAGTAACAGCAGGCAGGAAGAAGAGTCCTTTCCTAGGAGCAAGAGCCTCCAGCGCTCGAGGCCCATTCCCTGCAGCCACGCATTTCCCAGGCATCCCCCAATCTGTGTTAGCTCAGAATGTTGTTTAGATCCCAGTCAACAAAACCGTCAAAGTGTATAAAAACAGATGGTTTCAGACGCAATAATTGCCCCCACTTTTCTCCAGCAGCACCATCCAGTGCCTCCTGGCAGATTCCCAGCCCAGGACTCCAGAGCTGAGAGCAGGGAGCAGGCGCTCGGTGTGTTCCCAGCTGCCACCGCATGCCACGCAACCTCTGCACATTTTCTGGAGAGTGAGTGAATGTTATTAGAAAATATTTTCAAGGCACAGACAGGAGATGAGAAGATTCAAAAGCTGGAATGCAGTGTTCTTCAATCCCACGTCATCCCTCACTGCCACGTAATTCATGGATGCTCCAGGCAAGGAGCTAAAGCAAACGTTTCTGATCAAAAGGAACACAAGCCTTTTTTTTTTTTTTTTCCTTTTATTCCCTTGCAATTTTGCACAGCTCTTCATAGAGAACTCTGCTGCTGTGTCTCCCTGCTCCCCCTGGAAAAGGCACCGGGATCCAAGGGCACCACGTCTGCCAACCACTGCTAGGCAGGGATGGGAAACCTCTGCCTGCCCAAGGAAAGACCTTGGGACCTGAGGAGTAAGGGAGATCCTGGTGGTAGCATTATCCAGGCAAAGCAAAGCAAGATTCTCCAAGAGAAGCTGCTCAGCCTTTGCACCATGTTCTAATGGATCACTGCTCTGACTTTCTCCCACATCCTACAATGGCCAAAACTTTCAGAGCAAGCACCAAACACGTTGTAGTACATGGATTACTTGATAAGTTTCACTGAAGAAATACACAAGAGAAACGCCTTTACTTTTCATTGTTAAATTTTTGATACAAGGAAGCCAAGAACCGAGCTCATAAAACACTAGAATAACCAGGACCAGTCAGAACCCACAGCATTTTCCTCTCAAAGGGGAAAACCACCTGCCCAGCATTTGTGCCTTCTTTAGCCTGTGCAGCTCCTGCTCATCTCCTTTATTGATCCCTCCTGCCACACTGACTCTTT
>NW_008668849.1:13432-14920 GCF_000695815.1 Acanthisitta chloris
AGCTGTTCAACAGCTACTGCATTTCTGCTCAGAAGTGGCTGCATTTTACTTGCCAGTTGAGCCACTGTTTCTGAAGTGCTCTGAAATTTTTCAGAGTGGAACTGCTAAGGTTATTGTTATCCTGTTGTTTCACAGCTAGAAAGTGCTGTGTTAAACCCAGAAATGGCAAAACCCTCCATTTCAGGAGGCAGAGGGAAATGGCCAGAGAAAAGCCTGTTTACCACTCTGCTTGTCACAACAGATTTTCCTGCAGAGAGAGATAAATGTCTGAAACGTGAATTTACAAGCAGCCTCAGCATGAATCCCAGCAGAGTTACGTTTTCAAAACACATTACGTGTCTTCCTTTCTGTGAGAGCCAAGAAAATACACTCCCTTCCAGTGGGAACTGAAAGTCCATCTGAGAAAAAGCAAGAAAGCATTAAGTTTCCCAAAGGAAAAATGCACAAGTTTTTCCTGAGAGGGTGAGGCAAAATAAACCAAACACTTTGCACTGAGTGACTTTGGAGACAACTGGTTTGTATTTTGCAAAAACAGCTGAACGCTAACAGGCTCAGTGGAACAGCACACAGGAAGAACCTGCTGCCTCCAAACCCCTCTGGATACTGTGGCCGTGGGGAAATAACGGGAACCAGAGCGTGGGAGGAAAGGCCGAGGGAAGGGAGCGACTGCTCTGAGCACACAGAGAGTCTGGGCTCCCCAGCCAGCACCCAGCACTGGCAGCACTGGCTGTGTGAGAACACACAGGACCAGAAACGAGGCTGAAAATTCTATCAGAACTAGTTAATTACAGTCACTGAGGGCAGCATCATCTGGTGGGTGGTCACTGGCAGCTTGTGCTCAATTCCTGCCTCCACTGATCGATCGTCTCAAGCACATAAAATCCCATCCGGTGTCCCCAGAGACCTCTCCTCACTGTGAGCACAGACAGGCCCTCCCACACCTCAGTGCAGGGCACAGGCGAGGGGAGTTACTCAGCGTGCTCACAACCACCGCTGGCTCTCACCGCTGTTCTGGGCTAGAAAGCTCCAGCCAACCCCCTGTAAATGCTCTAAAAGAGCATTTGTGAGGATCCGGAGAAGGAAAAAACAAACCAAAGACAAAAGGAAAACGCAGATGACGCAGAAGGTACAAATAACACTTTCAAGCGTTATTCAAGTCATTTAAGAGCCAGAGTCCAATTAAAAACATTTCAGAGACTTTAAAAATCAATTAGTCTCAGAATTTTTAATTACAAACCACTCGCTCTCCTCAACTCGAGCTGGCTAGGATCATGAAAACCCATTTCACTTCCCATCTCCTACATTAGCACAAGATTGCAACGCTCAGGCTTGGGAAACGTTTCTCAGATTTATTGTACATTAAAGCTCCCCGGGAGAGCAGGTGCAGCCTCGGGCACAGAGCCCCTGGCCGTGCCCAGGTGAGCAGCAGGTACCGCTGCAGGTTGGGCGGCCCAGGACACGGCTCTGCCGCCCGCACCTGTCCTGCTC
>NW_008668850.1:0-1647 GCF_000695815.1 Acanthisitta chloris
TGTTTCCTGTAGCAGATGGGAGAGAGAATTTATGTTCTGTGTTGATGAAGTCTAGGTAAAGAAAACCATAACCAGTAGACCACAAATATATGGACGAATGATACAAGACCTATTTTGAAGAGGAAATCCTTGTAACTAATTAAGGAGATACAAATGGCCATTAGAGTTGCCTGCAGTGACTGGGAGCAAATGGAAATTGCAAAATGAGTCTTCACTGTTTGATGAAGAGCTTTTTTGGCAGAAACCAGACATGTGTTCTCCATACCAAAGGATTGCCCAGCTCAGTTCTTTCCCACCCATAAGGATGAACCCTCAGTCAGCTTGCATTAATCAATGTCCCAGTACATACCAGGCACTGGGAACATGATTGTCTGGGTGGGACAGAAGGAGCCTTGCAACTTCATGATGGCATTAAATGTCTCGTCATGCCACTCTGAATCAGAGCAGAATTTTGTGATGATTCCAAGGAGATAAGACATCATTTTGGCAAGGTACAAAACTCCTCTTAAGACAAATTCACCCTGTGTTCCTGTACTCCACTTGGGTAGGCCAACCAGCAAAACTTATGAAGCTTCTGGATAATAGGAATCAAAACTCATGAAGCTTATGTTTATCTGCCATCAGATGGAAGGATAGCAAGAAAAATAAGGGGAGCCTAGGCAAGCAATCCCTTCCATTTAAAGCTTTCAGGTGAAAGTTTTCACTAAGCTTCTGGATGACTTTTTCATTTTTCCAAGTGAAACTTCCTGCACTTGTGTTCAGTGCCTGGAGTATGCTGGTATGCACAGACTCTCATAACTTCTCCTCCAGCTCCCTTCTTTAGCAAGTCTTAGATAAGAAAAGTTTCTTCAACTTTTTCAGCATTTCTGTTACAGCACCTGGCCAAGCCAGCCTGATCACGGAGAAAGAAAGTGACAGTGTTCACTGCCTCATCCGCTTTCCTCTCTCTGCATGGTATAACCAGCCTGGATAACACTGGGAGCCACCAGCCTGGTGTGCATTGGTCTGATATGAACCTTTACTGATCATGTTTTTCCAGCACCTACTCAGTTTGATCTGCATACTGAGCCACATGAAAGCTGTGAGGCAGAAAGTGCATTTCAAGAATGTGATTTTCCCTTCAGATAAACGCGTTTTACTCAGAGCAAGCTGAATTCTAACTTCTCTCCCAGATTTTGCATTTAAAAATTGCTCTTGAAAGTTGAGCAGCTAAGCGTCCAAATCTATGGGGAAAGTTCTGGCATCAGTCTATAAGGCAGGAACTTTCCTTTCCCTGTGCCCTCTGCTTTCTGCTTCAGTTTTTGGCTCATCTTGAATTTATTTATGCTTTATTGGTTTAATCGTAACAATTATAGATGCTTTCAGATGCCCAAAGGACTGCTGATCAATTAATATAATTGCAGATACATCCCACACAAGTCTGTGGGGCCAGATGAGATCCACCCAAAGGTGCTGAGGAAGTGCTTACCAAGCCACTTTCCACCATATACCAGGAGTCCTGACTGGAGGTTAGAAAATGTGATATTCACCTACATGAACATTCAGAAGGAAGATCCAGGGAACTACAGCCCTGTCAGCCTGACCTTGGTGCTGGGGAAGGTCATGGAGCAGAGCATGTTGAATGCCATCACACAGCATGTGTAGGGA
>NW_008668850.1:1658-14903 GCF_000695815.1 Acanthisitta chloris
ACTCAGATGGAAAAACCACCCATGAGGGTAGGAAAGCTAAATCCTGCCTGACCAACCTGATCTGATCTCCTTACAAGGGCAAAGTCACCCACTTAGTGGATGAGGGAAAGTCTATGGATGTTGTCTGCCTAGACTTCAGTAAAGCCTTTGAGACTATCTCCCACAGCATTCTCCTGGGAAAAAAAAGGCTGCTCATGGCTTGGATAGGTGCACTCTTCACTGGCAAAAATCTTTCTGGATGTCTGAGTCCAAGGGTCATGGTCAATGGATTCAAATCCGCAAAGTCACCCACTTAGTGGATGAGGGAAAGTCTATGGATGTTGTCTGCCTAGACTTCAGTAAAGCCTTTGAGACTATCTCCCACAGCATTCTCCTGGGAAAAAAAAGGCTGCTCATGGCTTGGATAGGTGCACTCTTCACTGGCAAAAATCTTTCTGGATGTCTGAGTCCAAGGGTCATGGTCAATGGATTCAAATCCAGCTGGTGGCTGGTCACAGGTGGTGTTCCCCAGGGCTCAGTATTGGGGTCAGCTCTGTTTAATACCTTTAACAATGGTCTGGACAAGCAGACTGAGTGCTACCCGAGTCAGTTTGCAGATGGCACTAAGTTGATCTTCTGGAGGGTAAGAAGTTTCTGCAGAGGCATTTGGACAGGCTGGATCAATGGGCCAAGGCCAATTGTATGAGGTTCAACAAAGTGAAGTTCTGGGTCTTGTACTTGGGTCACAACAACCCCCAGGACTACATGGAGACTTTCTTTAGTGATGCAAATGGTGTCTCTAGCAAGATAAGAGTTATTTTTCCTGTGCTTTTTGTGATGTCCCTGTTTAATACTTCAAGGACAAAGGAAGTATTTGGCAGTATGTACCAAGAGAGGAAAACAAGCTGAAAATAGAAGATGTGGGATCAGAAACAAGTGAATTTGTGGTGAGAGATTCTCAAGAAAAGATGTGTCAAGAGTAACTGTGCTTTATAGTTATCTGCTTAAATAGAAATATTTGGGGAAAATAAAACCCAGGTCACACACACTTCAAACTGATCATCTGAAAAAAAAACCTACCTGCAGCTCCTCCTCGCCTCCAATCCTCATCTGTAAGATAAAACCAGCACTGTCACCATCACCTCCCTCACTGGAGAGCCACGAAAGCAAAACAAGATTTCTGAAGCACCTCAAAACTCTGGTGCTGGACAATACAGCAAAACTTCACAAAACTTAACTTCTCCCTGATGAGCCAAGTTTGAACAGTAGGCAGAGACCACACAGAAATGAAGTCCAAAAAAAAGTGCTGAATAGTTGCCTGTTAAGTAAGTATTGTCCCTTCCATGTACAGAATAAGGCCACAACTGTGTGGGGAAAATATTGTGCAATGCTATGACTAAAGCTTGTTATGCAGGAGGTAAATTAAAGGCTGCACAGAAAACTTGAACAGTCTTGATACATCTCTTCTGAGTGCTGATCCATATAATTCTTTCCTTTGAAAGCATCTTTTATTGTAATTGATACAATTGAGGGCAACAAAATTATTCAGAGCCACGTGAAGGTCTGGAGGGAAAGGTTTGTGCTCTTGGGTGGACTCTGAGATCAGTGTCCTGGATTCCTCTGGTTCCAGACCCTTTCTGTTAACTTTCCTAAAGGAAAAAAATTACATCTGTAAATTTCTACAAGCCAGAACATATAATTGGTTTTCTTTATTCAATTTTCTTCCATTTCTTTTTCTATACATACCCACAAGCAGTGGTAGGTAAATGCCTTTTTCTGATAGTTTGTGCAAAAAAGGCAAATACAGCTGTTTGAGGACTGTTATTTTGATTCACTAGATTGATTTGTGAAGGGCTTGTCGCAGAATTTCTGTCCAAGTCCAAGTTTATAACTATATGTTCTCAGATCCTGAGGCATCCCAGCAAAACCTCCCAGAAGAGAAAGGCTAAAATATATGTCCATGTGTCCATATCCATGAATCTCCCTATATATCCTGATGTAAAAACATATATGCATGTACTATATATACAATCACATCTATATTTCTATTTAGATGTATTCATATATCAATATATGTTGGATACAACAAGTGATATATTAAAGAGAAGAAGAACCAAATATTGACTCCCCAGTGTGATGCAGACCCAGACTTAGCATCTGGGAAATGCAGCAGGGAAAGGGAAACACCTTCATGTGATGCTGTGCTGCAGCCTCATCTCATCCCATGGCCAGCAGTGGTGCCTTGTCTTCTGCTGGTGCTCCGGGGAGCCAGCAGGGCTGGCACTGGTGGAAGCAGCAGGATGGGAGCAGGACAGGGACTGGGATGGTGTTGAGGGAGGCAATGACATGTGCCTTGCCAGTGAGGTCCCCAGTGACAGCACAGGCATCCCTTGCTGCAACTCAACCTTCCCAGGGAAGAAGAAACTGGGGGAGAGGAGGAGAGAGTTGGTTTCTCCGATTAAATTTTATACATCCCTCCACTGTTTCTCAGGTTGCTTTCAGAATCAGAAAACCCAAGAAATATATTCACAGATGTTCCCTTGTTTATTTGTTGACTCTGTGTAATTTGTTTGCCCTAATTTGTTTTTGTCTATCATGGGACTTCCCTTTTTAATTTCCCTTTCTCTGTTTACCACTCTTTGTGGAGCACTGGTCTGTTAAGCTGTGAGAGGCACATGCCAAATTAAAAAAAAAAAAGAGAGAGAAAGCAAAAAAAAAAAAAGGCACTGCAGATTGTTTTAAGCACTGGCTGCCCCTTTGGGCCTGAAGGCCTTGCTTGCAGCCTGCACCTGCTCCTCCTCTTGAGACATGGGGCTCCTGATCTTTATCCCCTGCCTTTAAGCTGCCTGATTCCTATTATCCAAACTCAAACAGCGTTCTCTACATTCACGCCTCCAGCACTTGGCATGAAATTAATAAGCCTGGCTGATATATTTCCCTGGAAGCCTGCCACTCTTTAACAGTGGTGTTAGATTAAAAATTTTGGCATGGTTAATGAACAGGGAAAAGCTGAAGCCAAAAGTTTCATGCAGCAATGCAAAGATTTGGGGGTTATGAAAAGAATACCAACTTTGTTCGCATTTTCTGAATGCCGTCCTAATTACAGGGTTAGATAACAGACACAACAAAATAGTCATGGCTAGAAGAAAGGACATGTTCTCATCCTTCCCTCGCGTCTGATTTTATCTGTAGCCTTTTCAATCCCATCCCATTCTGCTGTATTGTGTAACCTGAAGCGCAGTGGCTCTCGGTTCAAAACTCTGCATTCACACAATTAGCAATAAAAAGGGGCCCAAACCCAGATAGTGCCCTGGCCCCCACCTCCCTAGGGCCTGGGAGCAGGACAGTCCTCCTTCAGCTGCTTTTGGAGACTGGGAACAACATCTTGGCCAAAAAGCAAAGTGGATTGCAGGTGGCAGTCATGTCCCCAAGTCATTCTGGCTTTTGGAGATTTCTAATCTTCATCCATCTCTGGCTTTAACAGACTTTGTTTGTAGGCTGTTGTCAGCATGGTTAGGTTTTTTTCCCTAGAAAAAATAATCCTAAAAGGAAATTCCATGTGCACACTTGTGTGAGTCATAAATACACACATATACAAATAAAAAATTGGGCAGGTGTATGTGTATATTTGCAAAGTAAGAAATGCTATTGTCTTTAAAAGTACAAGCCTTTTATCCAAACTTGTGTAACACAAAACATGCATTCACTGGCTTTCTGTTCTCCCACTTTGGAAAGGAATGATCTAAAAGTTTCCCCATAAGAGCCACTTTCTGCCTTCTGGTTACTACATCATGAGTATGCTGTTACTACCAAAGACATAAAAATACTCTGAATCATACAGCCTGCCAAACTCAGAGGCAGAAAAGAAGCTAGTGCTAAAGCATCCTTAGCATGTCACCTGCCTGATTTGGCAGAAATGCTCCCCCCTTACATTCCCTATAGACTCTGGGCTCTGCTCCTGAAAATCCCTCAAAGTACCCTACCAAGCATCTCTGCTGCAGAGACCCACTCTGGGGAGAGCTCCAGCAGTCATTTTGTTCCTGAAAACTGTGCAACAGTGCTAATGACAACAGAAAAGTACAACTTCTCCAGCTCAGTGTTCAGGGGAAACTTGGAGTGAAAGGGCCTTGTATCACCTTAATATTGTCCTACCTGCTTTCCCTCCTCTGCTTTTTATTCCTCTGTTACAAATACAGATTTTGACCAAAGCTGTAAAACATCTCCTGTCTCTTCTGCACCTCATCAATTCCCTCTCTCCTTACCTCCTGCCTTCTGGGATACATTTGGCTTCTGTTTGTCAAGGCACCCTTTGGAACTGTGTTTTCCTGATATTTTCATGTAACTTCCCTCCTTCAAAATTGAGAACCATCAAGGCTGGAAGAGACCTCTAAGATCATCAAGTCCAACCATTTACCTGTCACTGCTGGAACCCCTAAACCCTAAACCAGATCCTCCAGTGTCAGATCCAGATGCCTCTCAAACACTTCCAGGGATGGTGACTCCACCACCTCCCTGGGCAATCTATTCCAGTGCCTGAACACCCTAACAGGGAAAACATTTTTCCTAACATCTAATCTGAATCTCTCCTGTCTCAGCTTGTGACCATTCTCTTTTCTATAGTCTGTAATGACTTCCAGATGAGTGAAAAGAACATCTTTTCCACATTAAAATCTCTTGGCCATTCTGCACCATTGAGGTGGCCAAACTCCTTTCCCTTTAGAGAAAAGGTCTGCCCTCAGTACAATCTTTCTCAGAGTGAAATGAGTCCCTCCCTTGAATTCTGAACATGAGGCACTGATTGGGCTGTCTGTTAGCTCTTTGTCCACCACACTGGCTGGTACTGCTCAGAAGTGCTGGTGTCACACAGCAGCTAATGCATTAATGGCTAGCTTACACTACCATGTCAACTGTGGTCTCAGTTGATATTGTAGAAAAGTGTGAAATGATAAGGAAATTGCTAATCTGAGTGATAGGGCATGGCTCTGTGTGCAGCTCCTACCTTTCACAGCTGCTCTTTACACATTCATGCCCTTGGACAGCTTCCCAGGCTGCCTCACTCCAAGGGTCTCCCGTAACGCTCCTCCTCTCCACCTAGGGTCGAGTCATCTTCTCCTATGCTAGCACCAACAGCTGGAGGCCAATGACATATGAAGTGCATGCTGAACATAATAAGGGTTTACAATGCTAATAACTTAAGCAGGCAGCATTTGACCGAGGCATAAGTGTGACATGGCAAAGAAGTGATGTGGAAGCACAACTCATCAGGCTTTGCATCTTACATCCAGATGAAAGAGGGCATCTGCAAAGCATGACCTTTCCTACAGCGTCCTGCATGACCTACTGTGGAGTTTTTTTCAGGAGACAGGAGGGACAGGCCCATAGGAAGCTGATTAGACAGTGGGAGCTTTTGCTCCAGAATTTTGAAATTTTGCTGAGAATCTAGAAACCATATTTTTGTTCAGTCGTCTGACAAAAGAGAAGCAGTTCATAAATTTTGCTTTGCAAGCAACAATTTCAAGGAAAATTTTTTTTCACATCAAATTGCAATTTTCTTTTTGAAGAAAACAGCCTGGAAGGAAAGTTTTCAGCCAGTCCCAGCCACCAAGCACCAGTTTCTTCATTCTGCAATCCTATATTATGAGTCTTTTGTGCACCACTGAGCTCCAGTCTTCCAGCCTACATAACGGCCCCAGGCACAGTGAATTTCTCTGTACAGTCAGAGCAGGATATGCAGAAATATTACAGAATCATAGAATCATCAAGGTTGGAGGAGACCTCTAAGATCATCTAGTCCAACCATTAATGTGACACTGTGCTGTAACCCCTAAACCCTAAACCAGATCCTCCAGTGCCAGATCCAGACACCTCTTCAACACTTCCAGGGATGGTGACTCCACCACCTTCCTGGGCAATCTATTCCAGTGCCCGACCACCCTAATAGGGAAAAATATTTCTAACATCTAATCTAAATTCTTGCATTTCCATTAAATCATCCTCTCCAAATATTGCCAATTTGTGAAGTTTGAATATCCAGCACACCTCTAATTTTTAATGACAAGTTGCACATTAGTTTATCATTAATAAAGCAGAATTAAAATTAATTGATTGTGAGCTCACTGTGTATTAATCAGAATTGTCTGCTACTACTGGAAATAGCAATTAGTTTATATTATTACTGTGTGAAAAGCAGACAACTTGTCTAAATACGAGGTAAGTCATCATTTAGTATTATGTGGCTCCTGCTGTTCTGGTCTCTATTCCATCTAAGAATGGCAAAATCAAAATATATGTAGAACACAATGATTTTGCTGCTGGTAGAAACAATAGCACAGAAATTATTTGCTCATGTGACATTTTGAAAAGAAACTGACAAAAATGCTAAATACCTCTCTACATAATCTCACTACATAAGCTGTTTCTAGTGTCTGAGTCAGCCATACTACGTGATACTACAAACTCTTCAGATTACATGAAGTTTGAGAAGTGCGGATAAACACAAATGTTGTAATTGCCAAAATAAAAGAGTGTTAAGGCAGGGAGAATCCAGCACAAAGCCTAGCTTGAGAGGCTGGATCCATCCTCTTTCTGAAACAGCTTCAGCTGAGCACATCTAGAAATCTCCCTATAAATCTTCAGCTTGTAGTGGTGTTTATTTCCTCCATTCCCAGCAGGCAGCCTGTTGCCTTCCTGCCTTGGAACACCCTCAATGGATTAATTTCCCCTCCCCTTACGTTTTAGCTGACTGGAAATTCTTTTCCCCCTCAATCTTTATTCTATTTATTTATGAGACACTGGCACAGGTTGCCCAGGGAGGCTGTGGCTGCCCCAACCCTGACAGTGTTCAAAGTCAGGTTGGATAAAGCCTTGAGCAACCTGATCTAGTGAGAAGGTGTCCCTGCCCAGGGCAGGGGTTGGGACTGGATGATCTGCAAGGTCCATTCCAACTCCTAAAATGCTATGATTCTATGATTTATTATTGTTTATGTTGATGTATGAAAACTAGTGAACATAAGGGGAAAATACATCTGTATTTAGACTGGCCTGTGGGAATAGTTGGCATAACACAAGTGGCTGGGACCTGCTCCCTAGTATTTTCCCAGTGGATGCTCTGAAGAGGGTTACAGACTAGCAATAGCTGCAGCTTAATAATCTGCAAAACCCCATGGTGTTAGTCCCCATTTCAGACCTGTTCTGCTGCATTTGTTTGTCTGTTGACCCTGTCTTCACACCTCTTCCCCAAAGCCTGTGAAAGCAAGTCCCAGGGTAATGCTGACACATGGTGAGGCACCCATAGAGCAACTGGTGCAGATCAGCATTTGAGGTTGAATGAGTTGGGCTGTAACATGGGGGCTGGGCTGAGAAATGGGGCTCTGGGTGTTATCTGGTGAATCAGGGAAGAGGTGTAGGAGACATGGATAGAACTGTTCAGCCTGGACAAGAGGAGACTGAAGGGAGACATCATCGCTGTATCCTCATGAAAGGAAGTGGAGGGGCAGGAACTGAACTCTTCTCTCTGCCACCCAGTGACAGGACCCGAGGGAATGGTCTGAAGTTGTGTCACAGGAGGTTTAGGCTGGAGATTAGAAAATGGTTCGTCCCCCAGAGGGTGTTTGGGCAGTGGAACAGCTCCCAGGGCAGTGGGCACAGCCCCAAGCCTGACAGAGCTCAAGAGACATTTGGACAATGCTCTCAGGCACAGGGTGTGACTCTCAGAAATGCCCTGTGCAGGGCCAAGAGTAGGACTAGATGATCCTCAAGGGTCCTTTCCAGCTCTGGTTACTCTGTGATTCTGTGACACTACGTGTGAGAGGTGTGTGTGTTTTGGAGACCCACACAAAAGATAAGTCACAAAGACAATATGCTAGAGAAGATACACCAGAACTGGACCTGAGGGCAACTGTCTGCTGTCTCTTATTCCCCTGGCCTCTCCCAAAGGGTGTCAGATAGTAAGAAATCAGCTGTCAAGTGGCAAAAATCACAAACCTGTGACATGCAGAATCTTGAGAAGGTCATCTGTTCTTCAGATGCCTTACCATCTCTTTATCTTCTGTGTTCACGAGAGGTTGCTTTGACTGCTGGTTCTGGCACTTTTCCAGAAATTCTCCAGCCCTTCCTTCTGCCCCCGATTTTTCTCACAAGATTAAGATTTTATTGTAATCATTTCAAGATTTTGTGACATTATTTTTCCTAGTGTAAGGGGTGTCAGATGTTTCCCATGAGACCTGTTCAGCTGGTGTCCACTTACTCTCACTTTGCTGCAAGGCACAGGTGCTGCATCACCACCTCTTGCAGTCCCTGGTCTGTGTGACTCCTCTCATTGTCAGTCACATGTGGGCACTGGGGAGATGTGGCACCAGTGCAGGGCATGGGGAGTGATTCTGCTACAGAGTCCTGCTCCCCCCAATCTGTGATCTGTGTCCCTATTTTGGGACACAGTTCTTGTGTGATGGAAGTACATGACTGCATCCATCATAGGGTTTCGTATGCCAGATTTCCACCCCAACATGTGACATAATTGTCACAGTACATTTCATACTTATCTAATTCCAAGTTACATCTCATCATTTCATATTTCCTGTCTTTATGTGAGTTTTCTTTTCTTCTTTTTTCTTTTTCTTCTTTCCTTTTTTGTTGTTTTTAAGGCTGTGGATGGTTGTCAAACATATTATCTGCATAGATCAGTCCCAGTCAAACCTGAAACACATCACTGCAGTTTTTCCCTGGGGTTGTCTGGGAACTATGTGCAGTGCTCTGTGGCAAGCTCTCCCTTGCCCTGCAACCAGCAAAAATATCTTAAACTACCCCAGGTGCCAGCTGCATCCTGCCAGATGGTCAGGGATTTTTCTCTTTTGGTTGCAGACTGACCCAGCAAAGATGGCACACTCCCACCAACCCTACGTGACCCACCACAGAGCTGTGTCCTTACTCTCAGTCAGCTTCCAATGCCTGCTCTCCCATAAATGTGTTACTGTCAATTTTTTTTAAGAGATCTGGGAGGGAAGGATCAATCTTCATTAATTTGTGAAACAGGGACCTTGCCATTACTGAATGATTTGTTCCATGGTGCCTGGGAACACACTGCTACCTCCAGCCCTGGAAAACCTCAGTTCCAAGCACCAGAGGCACCTGGTGCAAAACTCCATGCCATGGACTCACATCTCACCACACATTTGCTGGAACGCCCAAGGCCAGATCCACTGAAGATGCCATGCATTCTCCTGGGGGCTCTGCTGACACCCTGCCAGAGTCAGGCTGGCAGGAGTTGCTGAGGCAGATGTTTGCCCACATCTCTCAGCAGAGGCACAGCCGAGTAGTGACTATCCAGTGGAGAGGAAGAGGTATGAATGAAATCCTCAAAGTAAGAGCATGGTGTGCTCATGAAATCTGATTCTTTCCTAATTATTTCACTTAGCACTCTTAATGTTGCCAATTATACAAGAGGGTGCAATTATTCATGCTATAGGAATTGCGACATGAGAGCAGGTCAGTGGACTTTTTATTATTAGATAAAGTTCATCTCTCCAGAAATATTCTCATGGGCCAGTCTGTGGCAGCTGAATGAACTCTCACAGGAGTGGTGAACCATTGCTAATTCTCCCCTGATCCGTATGCAGAACACATTTCACCATCCTTGTCATCTTTAACAACATCAGCAAGGTACCTTTTAAAAAATCTGAAAGACCCTACAACAAATGCCTCTGCAGTTCTCTGCCTTGGGAAGAATATAAAATAGAAAAAAATATAAATTAAATCCCCATTATTCAATGGATGTTAGTACGGACATGCTGAAGTTAGTGTTGCTGTGACAGAGATAGTGATAGAGGTAAGAATATAGAGCAGAAACTACTTCTTTGTCCAGATCAATTAGCCTATATTTTAGCAACTAGGAGTAGTTAAAACTGAGGATGTGCTCAGCTATCTCTTTGAATCCTTTTTATTTACAGGCATATATACAATACTCTGTTTCCTTGATCTACCCTTCTTCCAATCCACATCATGCCCAAAAAATGTGTTCTCTTCCCTTTTCTTTTTCAGCATCATGTTTCCTTTCCTTTTTCCCTCTCTAAGATTTTCTTGGCTATGTAGTTCATCAAACTCTTCCTCTCCCTCCCCTAAATAAGTTCATTTCTGACCAGGTTTACAAGAAATCTACATTTATGCAACTGTTCTATCTATTTTGGTCCCAAGAGCAGTGCAGTTGCCACATTCACAAGCTTTGATTGGGTTTTCCCTAATCTCCACCATAAAAACAGAATAGTCAAATAACCAAAGTTTGGTTGTGTCCAGTGACTTGAAGAACAATGCAAGAAGTCTTCATACAGATAATTAAGGAGAAATCTTCTCTTGAAGGAAGTGTCTGCTTAAACCCTGTTTCTTGATCGAATTCTGTATTCACTGAGGCAAAAACGTTTATATCTCTTTTACATTTTTCATCCTATCTAATATGACTGTAGACTTCTTAGACATTGGACACTAGTAAATGTTTCATGTGCTTTTAATCCAGCTAACTATTTGGAGCTCTATGATATCTAGCCACCATGAGCTTCATAATTGATTTTGCACGCTGTTAAAAAAAGCATTTCTTTGAATTTTAGGTAGTAATAGTGCTTTTTAGTTCAGATATTAATTTCATCTGGTGTTACCAGAAATATGCAATCTATTTACTTTCACAGAATCCTAGAATCAGTTAGGTTGAAGGGACCACAATGGGTCATCTGGTCCAACCTCCCTACTCCAGCAGGGCCAGCCTAGAGCACATGGCTCAGGGTTGTGTCCAGATGGTTCTTGAACACCTCCAGTGAGGGAGAATCCATGACCTCTCTGGGCAATCTGTTCAGTGCTCAGTGACTGCACAGGAAAGAAGTTCTTCCTCATATTCAGGTGGAACCTCCTGGGCACCACTTTTTGCTGTTACCTCTTACTTTATTGGTTTCCACCACTGAGAAGAGTCTGAACCATCATCTTGGCACCTCCCATTCATGTACTTAAACACATTAATGAGGCCCCTCTCAGTCTTCTTTTCTCAAGACTGAACAGGCCCAACTCCCTCAGCCTTTCCTCATCAGTGAAGTGCTCCAGTACCTTAATCCATTTTCAGTATTATATATTCTTTTTCCATTTCCACTTTCTCCATTTTCAGTATTATATATTCTGCCAATATGTTCCCTCTTCCTTATCTTCCTTCCAAACTAAGCAGTCTTAGTCATTTCAGCCATAACTCAGATGGAATCACCTTCTATTTTAACAACCACCCCTGCTACCAGGATGGCAGCTTCTGCTTCACACTTCTTTTTAGACACAAAGCAAGCAGAACTTAGACCAGAATTCTGGGTGAAATCATATTTTATGATTTGTGTCTCTGTGACATGTCAGGTGTGACTGTAATGTGTTTGGTATTCAGCTCCATTCCTTGCACAGCCAACCTTTCAATCCCTTCACCTATAGCTGCCTATTGATCAGCCACTTCCATGGAGCTATTAGGCCACCCCAACTATTTTAGTTACATTGAGCTGAGATCCCAACAATATTTATAAGTGGTTTAAATTAATCCTTCCAAAGAACTGTATTAGACAGAATAATTTAAGCTACCTTGTATTTGCTAAGATCACAAATCAGGGCTTTGCACATCACTATGAAGTAGCTGATTTTCATTTATAAATCCTCCTTTCAAACCTGATTGTCAACACTATAGTTTTCTACACAATCTCTTCTCTCAGGTCACTGAACATTTTCCTACTGGTCTTTGTTTTCAGTGGCCCCCCTGGTACTTCCCAGCTGAGCTCTGCTCTAGGCCTGAGTTGACACATTCACCCTCCTTTGTTGTTTCTTGGCATAAAGTAGAGGAGTTGATTTCCCTCCCTGCATATCATGAAAATTTACATCCAAGCAAGGACATGTTTACACCCTGGGTCAGTAAGACATGGTTGTGCTGATACTTCTTGGTACTTGGGCTTTGAGCTAGTACCTCAATATGTCACTTATTTTCTGTAAACACAAGGTCCAAAAATACTTTTGAAGTCTGGTTGCTTTTGCTTTATGGCTAAAGTTATACAGAACAAATTCTAACATTCTCATCAAAGGAGAAAGGGGGAGAGAGAGAGAGAAGCATGATCTGCTGGTATAAGGAATATGGCAAATCCTCTGCCATAGGTGGGAGAATTTTTTGTTTTGGTTTTATAACTGTAGACAGCACAGTCAATGTGTTAAGTTATTCATACTGGCATGTCTTGGGTTCAGTATGTAAATTGATTATAACTACCAACATACAAGAGAAAAATGGGCAATTATGACCGGCCCCAAACATCTTAACAATAAAATAGTATCACTGACCCATCTCTGTGACAGAAACACTGCAGCCTGGACAGTGCCAGAAGACAGGATATAATCATGCAAGGAGGAAAGACCAAGATTTTGAAAGACAGAATGAAACATGGGAACGCAGTACATGACAAAAGGATCCATCTGCCCAAACTTTCAGGGCTGAAAAGATGGTAAAGCCTGACCTTGTTGATTTATAGTTTTTTAATTATGAACAGGAAGAAACAGAAGCCTCCAGAGGTGATTCATTGCCATCTGTTGTAGGTGTCTGTCTGAAGAAGTTATGAAAAGCTCTCTGGAGATGCCTGTTCTGTACACTGGACTCTGAAGGGTGTTTTCATGATCTCCTTCCACTGTAGACATCCAAGAGCAGTAAGGGAATTTGATTTGATTTAGACATCTAACTTTAAGACAGCTGAATTAGTTTGGATGTACTTCACAGTCTTCTTTTTGTTTAGCTCCAGAAGACAGAGAAGGAAAAGATTGTGACTCCAACAGGTAGTGACCCCAGGTGGTCACTGTGCAAAGGACCCAAGGAGATGCTGAGCACAGCAGGAGCCTGAAACAGCTGACACTGCAGTGGTCCAAACTCTAGAGACGAGTTTGACCATCTGCCTTTTCTGCTAGGAAGACTCCTGTAAACCAGGAAGACTCAGCCTAGCAGCTCATGTATTTGCATTCACTGCAAAGAATCAAAATTGCATGCAGACAGCTAAAAACCCCCACTCCAAACCCACAAAACTACAAGATTTTCCCCATTACCCCATTAAACCCACAGTGAAGAGGAGAAAGGGAAACATGAGCAGCCATGAGAGGCACACTTAACATAACTGGGTGCAGACGGATGTAATCTCACTCCAGCATGGAAAACAGAGAGCTGCATTACTACATGGATGTGCTTGAGCTAAAAACTCACCCTCATCTCTCCTCAGACCTGAGTTTCATTGC
>NW_008668850.1:14954-15510 GCF_000695815.1 Acanthisitta chloris
GAAATGAGTGTGAAATGCAATAGTGCTTGTTCAGCTCTTTGGCTACGTTAAGTGCCACTAAAACACTGCAAGTGCTACATATATTATTCAACTTTTAAAGGTGTAACGGGAACTGGCAATCATTATTGGCCTGGCCAGAGTCTGTGTCAGATTTGTTCTTGTTGGAATTAAAAAGCATGGCTATTACAATTTGAGTAGGAAAACTTGATCATTAGCTGATATAATTGCCTCATAATATATAAGGACTGGTTTATCTCTCTGTGATCAGACCAGGGAAATAAGCTCATAATTCTCATGGCCTGTGCCACCAAATTTACTATTGGCCATGGATAGGCTGAAGAGTCCTGTGGCAGAAACTTCATATAGACTAAGCACAGACAAAAGATTTGGGTGCAATGTGAAGTCCAGAGATAATGACAAGAAATGATAAAAAAACAGAGTCATAGAATCATCAGGGTTGGAGGAAACATCTAAGACCATCAAGTCCAACCATTAACCTGTCACTCTGTGGGAACCCCTAAACCCTAAGCCTTATCCTCCAGTGTCAGATCCAGAT
>NW_008668851.1:0-12941 GCF_000695815.1 Acanthisitta chloris
ACTCAAACTCTGCCAGGGGAGGTTTTCCATATGAGACTAGATGTGGCACAGTGCCATGGTCTAGTAACAGTGGTAGGGTTGGACTTGAGGATCTTTGAGGTCTCTTCCAACCCAGCTGATTCTATGATTCTAATTTTTATCTTCTGAAGTGTGGAAAGATTTACTGAGGTTGGTTAATGTGTTAATTTAACTACAAGTTCTTTATAGGAATAAAGGAAACTTTTTAATATTGATATCTCACACATGTTGACTTAAAGGTGACATTGAATTTTTTTCTTGGTGTTGGTGTTCCATTATTTGCTCTTGTAAACATAAGAAATCAGACTTCTTATTCAACAGATTGCTACCAACTATGTTGCTGTTATGCTGTCTCTCTTCTAAAATGAAATTATGGCATTTCATTTAGAAGTATTGAAAATGTAAGACATGCGTAAGTTTACACTTGGTTTGGCACGTCAGCTACAACAAATGCAAAATGGTAGGAAATGCTTTCAGTTAAGGGTCACAGAGGAAATAAATGTCAGTGTTCAGAAAGCTTTAATGTCCTAATGTGAAGTACAGAGAGACAGAAGGGAGCTTGCAGAATGTCCTTTAGCAGAGGACAGTGTGCTGATACCAACATACTCTTCCCACAGAAGGTTTTCTTGTTGCCTCTCATCTTTCTTTTTAATAAAAATGAAAGAAAATGTTGTGAAAGCCCTCCGAAAAGTGGCTATTGAGTGTGTACTGTTCACTCATGCAGGATCAATTGTAAGATCCATCAGAATTGCTTCTCAGGTATAATTGATGTGTTCTTGAGTCCCTGCCTTTTTTTTCCTAGCTCTCCATATCATGACAAGGCAAGAGTGATACTTCTTAAAAAAAAAAAAAAAAAAAAAGTAACAAAAACCACTCAAGTAGACAGACTGAACACCACTGATACCCTACTGTTGGAAAGCAGATACATTTGATACCTTTGTGTAAGAGTCCTGCTCTTTGGTTTCTTCCATATCTCTACAATTTCTTCACCTTTTGTTCAAGTACACACAATGAAGGAAAAAGGAAGATCGCACTGGTGTATATAAATGACCAGACAGATGAAAACCTTCATGGAAACCAAGCAATGTTTGAAAAAAAATGCCCAAACTGGCTTTGTCCTGACATAGAATAGATATTGTTTCTCTGAAAAGGGTATAACATAAACCATGACATTTAATAAAATATTGGTGTTCTGTTGTTTCTTTTTTATGTGTCTGAGACTATCATATCCAATGCAATCTAAAGGCCTGTGGATAACTGTGTCTCTCATAAAAGGGTAAATCAGTATTCAAGGGAAATACAGCATTTGCCTTCCAGTCAGTCAGATAGCTTTGAGGATTAGGCAGTAATGAGTCCAAAAGCTTGAAAGCAAGGAAGAGCCATAAGGCTGTCTCAGAGAACAGTATGAAAATAACAAGAATCTCGATGAGAAAGAAATCCTAAACTAAAGATTTTCATAATAGAGCTTCAACTCTTGACAGAAATCAGAATGGTCCCATCCCTGGAGGTATTTAAAAGACATGTAGCAAGGTTTGTGTCCCCAGGGTTTGGCACCTGGGGCCATGGTTTGCTGGTGAGCTTGTCAGTGCTGCATTAACAGTTGGACTCGATGGTCTTAGGGGTATTTTCCAATCTAAATGATTCAATGGTTCTATGGTTCTATGAAAATTTGTCATTTTAGGAAGAATTGAATTGTCTATATCATGGTGTTTTAGCAGCACTGCATTAGCTCCAGCTTCCTTGCAAGATCTGGGTTATAAATTTCCATAGACGTTTTACCAATTATTCTTATTTGGAAAGCAGTTTCATTCATTTTTCTGTAACCTTTCCTTGATTTTTACCTCACATTCTTCATCTGTAAATGGATATATTCTTTACCTGGCATCTGCAGATTTCAAGGAAGACTGAAGTCCATCTTAATTGCATCCAAGGTCTATACACCAAGTTTGATTGGAACACTTTCTGTGCTTTCAGGATAGATAAAATACTGGTCATACTTTGGCAACACATAACTCATCAAAGCAATTGACACACCATTCATAAGGTGGAGTGGCTGGAAAAGGGCTAGTAATCACCCCAGTATGAGGAACATGGTAATTGAGAGTCTCTAATGTGCTTCTTCACAGGAAATGAGAATCCAGATGCAGAATCATATATTTTATTTTTAAAAAAAGCTCAAGGTCATCTCATGACTTTTCTTATAGCTAAAATTCCTTTTAAAAAGAAAGAGAAAAAAAGGAAAAAGTCAAATGAAAACATACCTTTTTTATTTCAATTTCAATGTAAGAAAAACATTATAATTTCTGTTTCAATATACAGTACAGCCACATTTCTTTCTGAGTATGGAGCATGAGAGCAAGTAAAGGACAAGAAGAAGGAGAAGCTTCATTTAAAGAGTCTAATGTATATGGTTGCTCAAGTCAGAGTAGGTTTGCATTTGCAGATACACTAATAAAATACTTCAAAATGAAGTACAACAGGAATATACTATTTCAAGACAGCTTTTACAGAAGGCTCAAACACTATGTGTACTTTGTCAGAACTGCCTTGTTTTGTAGTCCCTCTTATTACTGGGTTACTAGTTTAAAAATTGTCAAAGAAATGGAATCTGGAAGACCTGTCAAATTTGAGAAAAACGCCTTCAGCTGAATTCTTTGTTTATCTGAAATACCATGGCATTAAAAACAAGAACTGCTGAAGAACTGTCAGCTTTTAAAGAAAATCAAGGTATCAGCAGAAAAACTCTGTTATCAATAAAATTTCCATACTAAAAACACAGGATGTGTTTTAAAACAGTGTCACTTTAGATAGTCATAAATAAAAGGTAGTTTTCCTTTCTAAAAAAAAAGGGTTTCTTGTTGTGGCTTATTTCATTGTTATAAACTCACTGATGTGCATTCATTTCATTGCAGTTCTTGTCAGAATGTTCAGCAGCTTTCTGTTACTCTGAGCTTGCTTGGTGTTGGTGACAATTTCCAGAACCTCCTCCAAGTTCAGTTACAAGCAGCTACCTTGGCATCTTCAGCCCTAAACAAAAGGTTTCTGTCTCTGCAGTCAGCAGAGAATTCACAGTCATGTGCAAAAATATCAGTTTCATTTCTCTCACATGCTTCATTTAACAAGATCAAAAATTCAAGTAGAGTCAGCATCTTACAGTTTGGTAGTGACAGAATTGAGAGCAATATACATTTGTCTCCTTATACACCTGCAGTAAGAATCTGTTTCTAATTGCATGATAGACTCAGCCTTTACCTCATGCTGAGGGTTCTTCTACTGCGCTCCTACACCAGCTTATTCAGCCAGTATTTCTCCTCGTTTTTCATGTCTAGACATGGGTTTTCAACGTCTAATATTCTAATAAATGTTGCTTTTGCTTTATGTTTCAGGGTTTTCTTCCACACTGCCCACAAGACATTAGGAAAAATACAGATTGACAACGGTGTCTGATATGCTTACTGCTGGACTCAGGATCTGCAAGAAAAGTCCTGCTCTTCAGCAGCAAACAATGAGGCTTTCTTAATGCAAAGTTCATTTTTGATGAGCTACCTAACTGATAAGACTTCCTCAACAGGTGTGAATAAACTGGGTTTTTAAATGTGATTTTAAAATGGATGAAATTTATAGGCATAAGCAAAAATATTTTGGGTTAGGTTTTTTCCCTCCCGGAGGTCAAAAACATTTTCTGAGTACTTGAACACTTTCCATTCAAATCGTGCTTATAAAATAATACATTAGTATATACAATTTGTATAATAAAGTCATATGTTTCACAACACTAATCAAAGGACATGTCTAACACGGGAAATGTTTGTGCTTATGACTCTAGTCTTGGCAAAGGTATAACTGATGGCAATTCAGTCTTAGAAGAAGCATTAGAAAAGATTAAGAAGCTGTCCTATTGACACCATTAATAACCTGTTTTAGTTACAATCTGGTTTTTTTTCTCCAACAGCTACCAAGCAGTCCCTTATTCTGAGTTTTGCTTTGCTCCTCAGCTCTAGACAATCAAATACATTCCATGTTTATTTTCTGGTGAATATTTGTGCACCTGAGTGTAGTTTGCATCTCCCTTTCAGATCTGCTGAATTCAGAGGAGGTTTTGGAGTATCATCCTATGAACTGAACAGTAAAGTAGTTTTAATGTTTAAGACAGGTACTTGGGGATGGAACACTGCTCTGAAGACCTAGATTTGGATGGGGTTTTTGCATGTGTGATTTTTTACTGACTCCAGAAAGCATTCTTATCAGTATCAGTATGTTATTTATGTGGTGAATTATATTTGACCAGCAGCTTTAGACCCTGTGTTTAAAAACCTTCACATCTGCTGGTAGAAACCTATCACTTTTTCCTAGAGATCTAGCAACAGGTGACCTGAACGAGGAATATTCCTTACAATTCCACACAGGAAGTCCAACTCTAAACTCTAGCACTTTGCATCCTGAGGCAAAAGTTTCCATGAAGGTGTAGTCAAATAGGTGATTAAGACTAGGATGATGCTGAGAGTTGCATAAACAGAGCATCATAAACATGATACACCCTGTCAGAGTGTGAACTAAAAGTGTGCCAAGGCAGACCTAATGTACTAATGAAGCCAAGTAGTCTGATAAGTTTCTGTAAGCACAAAATACCTCATAACCAAACATTTTCCCTTCAAAGGATGGTTATGGGATTGTATCCATCTAGAAGACTATATTCAAGCTCATAATCCTCAAAGCTGGCATAACCACTCCAAGGATGTATGCACACACAAAATAAATTTAAAAAAAAAGTATGCAACATTCCCAAACGCTCAAAGGTGGCATAACCACTCCAAGGACGTATGCACACACAAAATAAATTAAAAAAAAAAGTATGCAACATTCCCAAACTTAGAACATTATATTCTGGATTTTAAAAAGAATTTCTGGAAATGTTTTGACCTGCAGTACATATTTTTGATAAGAAAATCAGATATTTTAACAATTTCACTAACCATGTAAATTAAATGTATTTCAGTTGCAGAGTGGACAGGAATTTTTTGCCGTCTGAAGGGCTGGATTTTTTTATTGAATAATGTATGTTATAAAGTCATAATGTTTTTAATATGCTGCTTTTAAAGGTTACAGACATTTTCTCTCATTTTTGAGTAAATGTTTTTGCTGTAGGTGTTAGACTCAGGGAAGTTTTGGAAGTTTACTGTATGCCAGGTGCTCTCGAGAGAAGATAACTCATTTCAAACTTATTTAAAATGTATCAAATAAGATGATTACTTACCACTGGAAATATTACAATTTTACTTTTATGGCAGAGTATTCCTGTTAGGACTGTCTGCCTGTCAACACTATACATTCTGATCACCACTTTCATTTTATCTTTATAAGCATAACCATCTCTATCAAGTACTGTGGCAGAACCACTTAAAGAAAAGTGGGAGAAAAAAAAAGTCTGTCTTAAAAATCAGTATTTGCTGTCACTCAAAAAAACCCTCACAGACTCAAAACCAAGAACATCTAGCTACTGCGCTTCTTTAACTTTGTACTAGATTATTATTTCTTGGTATAAAACCAATTGTGACCTTTACAATTTGAAATGTATTCACTATGAGCCCACCAAAAATTCCCACTATTTGAACTATAGTTTAATGTTAGCTACATCATTTCTTCTTTTTGCCAGTGGTCATTACTAACAGAAGTAGGAAAGGAGAATTGGAAGCACAGTGGTGCACTCTTTCAAAGACCACATTTTCTGAATCTTCATCAGTCTTTAATTATTGAACAACATGTGCCATTGGTTGTTTCTGGTGTCTTTAATGAAAACCTCAAAAGATTTGAGAATAAAACCCAAAAATTTCAGTAAAATGGTTAGTTGTGGAAAAGTGACATACAAGGGAATAAAAGCTTAAATCTATAATCTTGTGGGAAATGTTGTATGGCTTATAGAGATGTTGTGCTGGTAGCACTAGCTATAATAAAATTCACCTAGGCTTTCTGTCTTTCACAGTCCTTTGTTTCATTTTACTCCAGCATTGCTCATTCTTGCACCTCATCCTACCAAATGAATGACTTATTAACACAGGGGATAAATATTGTTTTCCATTTACTTTTTCTAGTCATGCCACTATGTTGATATGCCTGTCCTGTCAATACAATTTTATCCTGCAAAAAATCTGTTGTATCCCAAATGAGAAAGTTAATTACAACATGTACTGCAAATGAAAATTGTTTTGCTCACCTCCTGGGCTGTTCAGAAGCTGAATGGTTTGGTTAGGTGACAAAAGGCTCCACTTCACTTGTTTAAAATAAGACAGTCATGTCCCACCATGGTGAGCAGACATTGGCTGGACAACAGGTGCCCACAAGCTGCTCTATTAAACCCCATTCTCATATGAACAGGGGACAGAAAATAAGATGGAAAATGACTTATAGGTTGAGATTAGGCAGTTTACTAAAGCAAAAGTCTGCACATGCACAAGCAAAGGGGAAAAAATAATTTTATTCTCTTCTTCCCATCAGCAAGCAATGTTCAGCCTCTTCCCAGGAGACAGGGATTCAGCAAGTGTAGCAGTTGCTCCAGAAGACAGACATTGTAGATAATGAATGGCCTCCCTTCATCCTCCCCTTCTTAGCTGTTATATCTGAGGTGACATACACTATGGAATATCCCTGTGGTCAGTTTGGGTCAGCTGGCCTAGATGTGTCCCCTCCCAGGATCTTGTTCACCTCAAGTCTACTGATGGGAGGCAGAATGTTGGAGAGACAGAGCTGACACTGTGCCAGCACAGCTCAGCTTTAGCCAAAACACTGGTGTGCTACCAACAGCCTTCTAGCTACCCATGCAACGCGCAGCACTGTGAGGGCTGCTGTGGGGACAATGACCTCCCTCTCAGCCAGCCTCAATACACCCTCTCACAAGAGTATGTGAAGTGACCAGTAAAGAGGAAGCTGAAGAGCTCTTCAGAAAGTCTCCTGATCTCCACACTTCCTTACTCTTCTGAGTGAATTAAATTGTGGCCTAAACCCTGTACAAGGCACACTGTGCTGCAGTGAAATGAACCTTCTGTGGCAGTTTCTTTACCTTTTATGTAGTTCTAGTGTTACAGCCTTGCTTGCAACTGTCTATATATACTTATATCTACTTATACATATATATGTGTGTATAGATGTCGGTGTGCATATATATACACATACATACGTAGTCTGTGTGAGGCTTCAAACAGGAGGAGATAGCAGAAGTAGGACTTTGTTTTTTGCTGTATTTTGTTGCACTCTATTTCATATTCCAATGTCTCCCATTTTCAAAGTATTACAGATTTTCCTGAGCAATGCATAACACCAGTACAAAAGATATTAAGAGAGCAAGTTTGAGAACAATAGGGTCATTCATCATATCTGAGTATACAAAATTTATTTGGAAAGCACACAGATATAAGTAGATAGAAAATAATGCATTATACTTGAATCCCTCCAGAGTTAGTTAAAAATAGAGACATCTAAACTGCCACCAATATAGCTGCAGAGTTAAACACTTCTTGAGATGAATGGCTTCTTTCTGGATGAAAATGCTGTGATCATTTATACTCAGTTCTTATTTTTAAGGTTATCTATGTCATCATAAGTAGTAAGAATATTTTTGCTTCAGTGCAAGCCGAGTCTCTGGGACACACTTAATAGGATGATTTTTATTTTTTTCCCTGGAGATCAGGGGGATAGAAATGCACTCTGCCACTTAGGTTTACAAGTTATAATTTAAATAAGGGTAATGTTACTGTGTATATGCGCAAAATTGTAATTTAAGTCCCTTTCCCTCAAGAGATCTTTTTAGTGAATATTTTCAAAGTATGCAATAGTGGTTCCATTTAAGCACAAATATTTATTATATAAACTATTTATTTTTTAAAAATAGCAGTTTCAAATTTTGGTTTTATTGTCTTTGATAGGTAGGAGATAGGCAAAAGAGGCAAGATTCTAGGTTTATATACATACATAGCTAGCAGGTTGTTAGCTTGTTATTTTAACTTAGTGTTAATCCTTATATGGATATTCGTTAGCGATAGTCACAACTAAGAGGATTCATATAATCTTATTAGCATTTTTGAATTTTGACTCTTTCCTGCATTACTGTTAAGGAAACTTCCCAGTTGCAGGCAGCTCCAGTGAGAGGATGGGTTCCCTGCTTCACTCCCTGTACACCCACTCACCTGCAGTATGACCAGATTTCCTTACTGGTTCGACCCTAGGTTTCCCTTAGCAAAGTTTCAGTCATCAAGTTCCACAAAGCAGTTTATTCATGGCACAATAACACACCAGCCAGACCTGGGTTAGGGTTAGGGGTAGGCTTTAGAGTTAGGCTTAGGTGCACTCCAAGGCCCCCTGAGCTTTTATACCCTCACAGTCTACCTGCATGCAAGGCTCCCTCTTTCTCCTGCGACTTCTGGTCCTGCCCACTGTCTGTGTCCATCCATATTGCCCTTGCTGCTGGCACACCCATCTTCATCTTTGTCATCCAAAATGCCAGCAATTCCCAGCTCTTGCTGTATCTCCCAGTGTCCATTCACCTGGCTGGTGCTACCCATCACCATGCCCTTTTGTTATCTCAAACGCTGGCAGTTCACGGCCTCTTATCTCTGGCTTCCCACCCAGAGCATCACAATCTGCATGTCAATCTACAGTTTGATAGCAGATCCATACGGACCGGATGTATTCCTCCATATTACTTAATAGACCTGTTTTTAAGCTAGGATATTTACCATTTTTAATGCATCATTTATTTTCCAAGATATTTCTTTTCTCTAGTTAGCTCTTTTCAAAACTAGTTAGCTAGAAGGGTTGTGCTGTTCATGTCTATTTGTCACATTAGGTTCCCAGAATTCATCAGAACCACGTCAAATTACATCAATCCAAACTCTGTCCTGGGCTTCTGATAACAGAGTGCTATAGGAAGAGCATGGCTTGAAGGTTATTGTAAGACAAATAGCTTGTCATCATCACAGAAGTACTACAAGAGATGCAATAATTTATTGACTGTTCATGAAATATGATTTTTTTGCTGTACCACAGTAATCTCAAATTTTCAGTGGCCTATGCTTTACAAAAATGTGCAGAACACTGGACTTAATTTTATGGGGGTATTTGTAAACCCTGCTAGGGGAAGGATTCTCTTTCTGCAAAGAAATACAGTAATGAGGTAGAGATAGCTTTCATTCTGGCCCCAGAAAAGAGCCAAATCCTGAAACAGGAAATTAAAAAATGCTCCCTGAAGTTAAATATGTTACAAGATATTGCTGCTCTAGCTGTAAGACTAGGAACGCAGCAAAATTGCATCCTCTGGCTGCACGAGCTCTACCAGCAAATCTTCTGGTGTAGATGCAGATAAACCAGGCAGTGCCTTTCTGCTTCTGCATTATGTAGTACATGACAAAAGACAGTCTATCAGAAAAATGTATATTATCATATGCTGCTGCTACTGTTATGCTCAGCTGCCTCTAGAGTTTGGACAAGTCCAGGCACACAGAGAATGAACCTTTCTCATTTCATCCCTGGACTAGTGAAGCAGAGAGACTAAGTCTGTCAGAACCAAGGAAGAATAGGCCTGTTTCTTGAAGTGTGCTATGGCTTTGTCTGGTGAAGCTCATATCTTTTGGAGAGACTGCTTAATTCCATTTTTAATTTTTTTTAAGCATTTTGTGAATGATTAAAAAGATCTGGCAGGAGATTTTATCCATAACCCTAAATTTTCCTATGAGGAAGCAAAGGTTTTGAAGGGACAAATCTAATTTTTTCCCTCCCACGCCTGCAAGGCTAGTTACTGTTGTGCCAGGCTTAACTTGCCTAAATCCCTTAAATCATTCAATATCCTTTTGGGACTGAGATTAGAAAAATTTTCAGGCTGTAATTACCAGCTCATTGAGGGATGGAAAAAAACCCCAAGATATGTTCCTGAAAGTTCTTCAGTGAAGGGCAGCAATGTCATCTCAGCCACTAGTTTCTACTTGCTCTAGCTATTCATTCAGTGAGAGTGACAGCTTATCTGGTGTGTATGATCTTACTGTTCCTTTCCCATATGCCTTGCCCTAATGAGCCTCCTAGCTAGTGGTGTAGTGTTGTACATTAGCTTTTTCATACTGAAGTTTTATTGATGCTCTTAAGTAAATTACATTTCACTGCTGTTGTGAGTTTGATGCCCAAAACATGTTTGAAAGACAGTTTATGGGATTCCCTAGCAGTGGCACCACCAAACTCTGAGAGCCAGAAGATCATCTCCACTCTATTTAGTAAGAACAGCAAATTGAATTTCACAGATCAGTCAAAAACACTGGCCATCTGTACACCAAAGTTCTGTCACCTTCTTTTAGTAATCCTCATTGGAGATTTCCTATGCAAATGTTGCCAGTTTTATTGGGGGTCTTGCAAATATTGGTCATTTTAGCCCTCATAGAATAAAAAGTTTAGATATACTCGAAATACCAAAGGCAAAGAAATATCTTGCATTTCTTTATTTTTTAAAAGTCATATAACTTTTATTCCAGTTGTGAATTTAGTAGGACAGAATAACAGATTCAAAACAAATAAATATCAACCACATTGAATTTGCAATAAAATGTCTTTTTGGACCCAAAAACACACCTCCTTTGCATCAAAGGGACTCTCTTTGACTTTTGTGGTGTTTGGCTTAGGCTCAGAAAGATATGTACATAAGGATCTTGAGAGTGAGGAATAACAATTTCATGAGCTTGGTCAGGTACAGCCTAGGCTTAACATAGCTGTGTCTCCTATATACCATTGCTCTAGTGTCACCACAGTTGAAAGATGTGACAGTAAGGTTCAACATATTCTAACTTCTCAAAATATGTCTCTGGGGTTATGTCTTTTATGCTTAAGTTAAGGTAATCTGGTCTGAATGGCTGCACCACATTGAGACAATACTTGAACTGAAAGGTACAAAGTGGTGTCACTAGTTCACATACAGCTCTAAGACCTTCTACTGACACAGCTCATCATTTTTATTGCTGCAATAACACATTCTACATTAGAAATTCCTTTGTGCTAATAAGGTGAAGAAAATTTTCTATCCTGTTGGATACATGTGGGAGTTGTGAGAAGGTATTAGGAGTCTAATAGAATTTGATAACTTTCATCTGCATTGACACGGCACAGTGGCCTTTTCAAACTGTGATGAGATCAAAATTTAGTTTGTGTCCCTAGACAGGCCAACAGACTGAGTAAAAGTGCCACAATACACTCACATTTTCAAGGGTGCATGGACCCTAGTTAGGACAAATGCCTAGGCTGTAACTTGAATCATCTTTAAAGCACAGACAAGACTCAGAACTGGCCAGGCTGGGTGGATGTATTGAGCTACTTATCATGTTAGACTCCCAGAGTTTGCAAGGTATTTCTGGCATGCTATATATTATGAAATGTTGTCATCAAATATATTACACTGAGAAGGAATGAAAAAATTAGTTTGAGAAACAAGCATGAGCATTTGGCTGATTCTGTGGAAACCCCAGCTCTTTAGTGTGCACAGTGGGCTTTTTGTCAGCCAGTTATTTGTTTTTATTGCAAACTGAAGTCACAAGGGACAGACTCCAAGTGAAATCACCATCTCTGAGCTGGCTGTGAGATAACCAAATACCCCTCAGCCAGGGAATAAAATTTTCTTTCTCCAGTATAAATTTCCATAGTTTGCTAAATAATTTATGAGCTACTTTGGCTCACAGTTCCAGACACTTGTGCAGCTCAGTCTGACACCAGGAAGTTCATGAACAACTAGGAATTGCATGTTGGTGCCAAAATTCCTATGTTTTTTACTGGGAACAGGAGGTCTTTTTCAGTCAACCCTGCTTGCTAGTAAGGAAAATCAAATTTCTGCTAAGGCCAAAAATGTACTATTCATATTCTTATGGTAACAACAGGAAATAAACTGAATGTTGCAGTTCTTCAGTTTTGCCAAATTGTCATCTAAAGCAACAATAAGAATATGAGTCCAGTTTGTTCTGCCAATTTCTGAAGGTATCATAGAGGTTAAATAACAAATACCTAATGTTTCTGCTTTGGATGGTGTTATAAAGGAAATTGGATAAACACAGGAATATAAATCAAGACAAGGTGCTAGAAAATGATGCCATCAGTTAGAAAAATGTGCCATACTAATACCTGATCTGTCCTCTTACTTGCTGAAAGTAGAAAAGAAAAAAACATTTAGTATCTTGAGTAATCCAGGTACTGATAGATTGCATCCCATAATGCTTTCTAATGTATCTTCTAGAATACCTTATAAATCATATGCAAGCTTTTTCTTTTTAAATGCTACTTTATCAATTCTCAGTTGCACAATTTTCAAAATAAAGAAAGAAAATTAGGGTCTGAGCAGCTGGGATTTCTCTTCTTCCTGAGGGCCATGATTCAGTTCAGTATTTAGGTGCATGTACATCCTGAAGCAGGTGCACAAACCCATTAAAGATGTGTGCTTAAGTACCTTTGTGAATGAAGACCATTTTTGGTCTTTCAAAACACTGTGACATTTGATGTATGTTAGAAAATCATCCTGCTTGAAAAAGGTCACACAAAGAAACAAGGAAAGCAGTTGTTTTCATGAATATAATTACAAGCTCGAGTTTCAAATTTATGATAGAGTGAGTTTTGCATGGCTTCACATTTCACTGCTTGTGTGTCTTTTACATTTGCTTCTGCATGCAAATTGACTAGAAAGTTGTAGCTCTTCACCTTAATAAGCCCCAAATTATGGGAAAGCTGTGAAACTTACAAACTGGAAAAGGCAGTTGTGCTTGTTCCACCCTGCTCTTTGCAAACCTTTGGCTTGGCAAAAGGAGGTGGGGAGGTCTTGAGAGGTTTGGAATACAGATGCAGTGCTGAGGAGCACCTGGATCTCTTGGCAACTGGTGTTTGAACAGTCTTTTATCTCTGTGATCTGTGTAATCCTG
>NW_008668851.1:12974-14003 GCF_000695815.1 Acanthisitta chloris
AACTCTAGAAGTGGCCCAGTACAAATCAGATTTTCCCATCAGGCAAGAAGAAAAAGAGCAAAAGACAATGACAAAAAGTAGATCACAGGGACAGAAAGAGGGAGCACATTTACGAAGAGTAGAAAGTAAGAGGGCCTTGGCCACTGAAGTGTTAGCTACACTTCTGTGATTTCATTTTGATTTATTTCAGGCACTGGGCATTGCCATCTACTTCTCCTGAGCTGCAGTTGATTTCAGTCCTATGTTTTCAAACCTGGAAAATTGTTCAAGCTTGGGTCTATTTGGAAGTTCTTTTGGGAAATATTTTGCAAAGCCTTCTCTAGGTAAGAGCTATTACACCTTGCATTTATTTAAGCATAGATTCATGCAGGGTTTTGAAACAGATTTGGAAATATATGGTGATGGTGGAGAATGACATAACTCTAGTAGAAGGCATGGCTCAGCAAAATATAGATAATTACAGAGTTTTGCAAAAGCTGTCAATCTCTTTGAATAGAGAGGAAATAACTGGTTTTATTACGCATTCCTTTGGCCCACTTTTTAAAAGGATGTAGGAAATTGGGATGAGAGGTTATGTAAAATAGCAATAGAGGAAGTCAGGAAACGAAGTTTAGGGCATCATCTACTATTACCTCCTCTGCCACCTGCCAATGAAAGGAGAGTGCTACATCTCAGCTAGTATTTGTTTCTGTTTTAAATTGCAATATGTCCTTCTGAAATGCACTAGTAGAAATTTATTCTGAAAATATTCCAATGTTACAATTCATATATGGTCATTATAATATAAAATGAAACTCTGATTTTCTGTGTAGGTATATTTTGTTGTTCTCCTTATTTTTCTATTCAAAAACATTTTAGTCATAGAATCAGAAGTCATACATAGAAATAGCCTGTTAGATCACTCAGTCCATCTCTTGTCAAAGGGAAAGGCTAATAAACAGAACCCAACTAGTTTTTATAAATAGTCAGCAAGAAGGAATAGAAAACTGTAACCAAAGCAAGCTTATGTTTAGCATACAGTAGTCACTC
>NW_008668851.1:14017-43613 GCF_000695815.1 Acanthisitta chloris
AATTTCAAAGTAGGATCTCTATCTTAAAACTCTGACCTGATTTTCTAGCTAATGTATGCATGATTTTCCAACTTCAGATGGAAATCATCTCTTCTTTAGATATGATATACTTTTCCTACCAGATCTCTTTTGGGGGCTTTGAGGACCAACATGAAATGGATTTTAAAGTGTTTCCAGAGTCTGACTTCAAACTGAATGATCAGAGTACTAGTCATACTTACAAAGCAGAACTGCAATGGTTGAGTTTCTCGTGGGGACCATCCATGTGGGAGCAGCCCATCACACCATGGTTGTACAGTTACTGGCACCTGCATCAGTGTCACACCATCCACATATTTTCCCTCGTCTGTCAGTTGACTCTCCTCATGCAAAGTCTTGGCAGTTTGGACAGTTTTAGTCACCACTGTGCAAAACCAGGATAATATTACTGGTTTCCTTAGGATAAGCAACGTTCTTAACAGTGAATAGGAAGAAGAGGAGAAAAGAAGAAAATGGGATTGTTCAGCATAGTTAAAGAATAAGTGCAGCTTTTTAAAAGCATATCTGTCCAAAGTAAACTTCCTTGTGAAGTAACACTGCTTTTCTGCTAAGCTATTGTTGAAAGGATTTACATTTAACAGGAACAATGATTAATCCTCCTCATTCTTCACTCATTCTGTCAGTGAGCTTATGTACTATGCAGGACTTAAGGTTTATCACAAAATGCTACAGGATCAGGGGACTGCAGGGATGAAGTGACTGTCAAGTTTGGATGAAATTAGAAAACACAGAGCCACATTGAGTCGACAGACCTGCTCAGATTATCAAGACTGAATGCTGGTACCACACATAGTGCTGTGTCCTGCCTCCTCACAGCAAGACTCACCACCTTAGTTGGTATGCTATGTTTAGGAGTGAGACTGAAGTCTAAAAGTGAAGTTGGAGAGTGAGGGACTAATTCCTTTCCATATTGAACTGGCATAGATCAAGATTAGTGCTTTGTAAATTACTGGATGAACAACAACATAAAACAATTGAGACAAAATAAAAGAGACCTTTGCTTTTCTCCAATAACTCTCTACTTCTGAAATGTCTGCATATTGGAGGAGGTGAGGATTACTGAATGCATGTGATAACTGTTTTCTCCAAGGTCGGAGGGTAATACCAGATAGATTCTGTGAATGAGGTTTCATCTTCTAAAAACTGTCAGATTAGCACCATATGACAGAAATAAACACACACTAAAATGTTAAGGAACAAAGAAAGTGGCCTTGTTTTTGTCTCCAATATATTGGTCAGAGGATAGACTTCATTATTTTGCTAACCATAAGTTCAAGGACAACACACCAGACTACAAGTAGTGCACTGTTCTCCCAAAGGTGTGGAATAGCATTTTTCTTGTCTTTTCAAAGCCTTTTTTTTTCCTCAGAGACATTATGGTCAATTGTTTTTGATATCCACATCTGACCACATTGACACTTAACAGTGAAATTCTGTGACATTAGTCAAACACAACAGGATGCACAGAGGTCTATTGGCAGTCTGGCAGAGTAGCAAACCTGTCATCTTTAAGGTCTCTGCCTCAAATCTCAGATCTTAATGGTCTCCAAGCAGTTCCTTGCAGATAGATACCCTTGTCATAACTGACATGCTGGACAGCATGTTTAACAGAGAGACAAAGGATTACAACAGCAGCAAGAGGCTGAACTTCAGACCCTTTCTCTTCTCTCTGACATTCTGCAAACACTAAATTCCACTTTAAAAAAAACCCAAATAAAACCAAGTAGTCTTTCCATGCAAATCCTCCCACTGTGGAGCTGGACCCATTGATCAGGGCAATAGAGAGCTCTGTTATAGCAGTACCCACAGGGATTGCTTGTGGTTACAGCATCAGCACTCCACTGCCCCATGTCACAAAGTGAGCCTCTCCTCCTGCTGAGCATCAACACTGTGAATGATTCATTGAACACAGCAGAAACAGAGGAAGAAGTCAGAAAAACTAAAACTGTGCAGGTAGGACAAGAGAAATGTCAATATTCTCAGCACTATTCCCTAACAAAAGACCAAGAAGAATAACAATGAGCTATACAAGGTAAGCCACCCTGGAAGAAAAATAAAGATGCTGTAAACTACTGCTCAAAAATATCAAATCTTTGATATAAAAACACTAAGCTTTATGATGAAAAACGCTTTTTAAAAAGATATTTAGATTTCTGTAAACAGAAGATCCTGAAAATCCCCCTCATGGCAAATGAAAAGTATTTAGTGGAACTTGCACTATTCCATTAAATGCCTTCATGAATTTAAACCTCTTTGTGTGTATTTTCTATACAGAACTTTTCCTCTAAATTATATATGTATTCATATAAAATATTGTAAGTGCTGGAAAATATTTTTTGCTTCACCTGAAATATTCACAATATGCTCAGTTTGCAAAACTTGGCTTCCTGTGCTCGTGTGTTTACTAACAAGATCCACATTTTAAAATGTCCTCAAGGGTATGAAAAAAACATTGCTAGGTTGAAAGAAATATTCTTCATGAACTATACAGGATTTGTTCAAACAAGCATCTGACACAAAACAAAACTACAAATCAAGACAGCTGTGATTTAGAAAATCACTAGAAAAAATCAGGTAAAAGACACACCAAATTATGAAGTGCTAAACAATAGATTGAAAATATGGGTGAGATGTTAAAAAAAACCCTAAATAATCCTCAAGTAATCTGAGCAAGTACATAACTACAGATGATACAGAAATCTTAGACACAATATTTTTTTAAGAGATGTGTGTTGTTAGAAAATTCAGCCATCTCAAGGAGGAAGCACATGCTAAGAGTATTAGAAAAAAATAACCTGATGGTGTAAGTGCAGAGAAAAAGCATTTCACTTTTGACAGAAGATTTTCTGCAGAAAAGTAGTGTAAAATCACAGAATGGTTTGGGTTGGAAGGAACCTTAAAGAACACCTAGTTCCAATCCTCTTGCCGTGGGCATGGATGCCTACCTCTAGAAGACTGCGTCAATTCATGTTCATTTGAAATGGGAAAGCATCTGAACTTAGTTCTGAACTTTATTCTGAAAGACAGAATGAACCCTACAGTACAAGGCAGGAGAGATGTTATATGGCATATAAGTGTGTAGGTTGCTTAAAACAGTAAACAGGCATTGATTATAAGAGTAAATAGCCTTAGCTGTTTGCAGACAACGGTCTGAAAGTTTAAGATAAGCAAGGAACCACTAGCTGTGCAGGATGGGGAGCAACAGGCATTCCTCTGTTAAAATTTTACTTTAACCTAAGAAGCTGTAGAGCTGAGACAGAAGTCTTAGAAATAACTTCGGAGTAGGCAAGATGCCAAGGCCTCTGCAGTCATTTCAGTCAGTGCTCATCAGCAGCACCCAAAGGCTGGATGTAGGAGGGTATTTACTGAAGCTCTCAAGAAGATGTGGAAGATGCAGAAGTCACAAGATCAAACCTACAAAAGACCCTGAGGATTCAATAGAATATACAAACATTTGTCACCCAAACGCCTACAGGGAAAGGGACATATCCAGAGTCCTTCAATCCCAACTGAGGACTGCCAAGAAAACTTATGTTGCTAAACACCGAGCAAAACAAATTTTAATTGGAAAGTCTCCATTAGTTGGTGCTCCAGTCTAAGTAAAATTTTTAAAGTCATCTCTCAGCAGTAGTGTTAAATATCTCCTAATATATTAATGGCCTCTTCATAAAGCAACTTTTCAACAGTTCTGGACACTATAAACTCTTTCTTAAATTGACACAATTGCCTAACAGTATCAGGACAGAGAAGTAAATTTTAGAGCAGTTGTGTGTGCAGATGTGCATGCATGGAAACTAGATCAAATCCCTGTGCTTGCACTATCTTAGACTTTATCTGAAGCTGTCCTAAAATCATATTGATTTATAGACACTTTTGAAATGATACCTGTCCATAAGTTTTTGGCTAACCGCCTTTCCAGGAGTCACAGAATCATAGAGTCACACAGAATAACAGAATCACAGAATATTCAGGCTTGGAAGGGACTGACAAGGATAAGAATCATCGAGTCCAACTCTTGACCCTACATAGGACATCCCCAAGAATCACACCATGTGCATTGTCCAATGCATTTCTTTCTTCAACCTAACCCCCCCGCCAACACAACTTCAGGCCATTACCTTGGGAGTGTCCAAAGGAGGGCAATCAAGATGGTGAAAAGCCTTGAGGGGAAGCCACATGAGGAACAGCAGACATTGGAGTCTGTTCAGCCTGGAAAAGAGGAGACTGAGGACACACCTCATCACTGTATACAACTTCCTCATGAAAGGAAATGGAGGGGCAGGCACTGATCTCTTCTTTCTGGCAACCAGTGACAGGTCCTGAGAGAATGGTCTGAAGCTGCATCAGTTTGCTCTCCTTATGTCCAGGGTTGAAGTTTTACTGACACATTTCATCCTATCACTTGATTGCTTCACAGTCACTGTGGCCAAGCCTGCCACTGATCACCACTTCAGTCATGAGACCCTCACTGTTAGTGAGCAACAAAAGCCATTATATATGAGTAATTTTGTCATCTTTAACACCTGATGAATTGTTAAAACAAAGAGAAAAATCACAGGTTTCTGTTGCTGCATTTGTTACACATTTCGTACAAACTATGCCTATGAATTATTTCTACCTTTGATTTGCGCTGCTATGCATGGTGTGATCCTCTAAATCTGATAGCTTGATTCTGCTCCTATTAGAGACTGGAATGTCTTAAACAAGAGAACAAATATTGAATGACAAGTATCAGACAATTGAGCTTCTTCAACACCAGCTTTAATAGATGAAAAATTATTTGTGCTATTATTCTTGAAACATGCTAGATTTAGCAAAGCAAATACACTGTATGCTGTGTGCAGCATCTTTTGAAAGTTTTAAAAAAAATTATTGAAAAGCTCTCATTTCAAATATAATGTCTCCTGTTGCGCAGCTTATATAAATCAATATTGCTGACTGAGAGTATCTAAATATGTGGAAGCATTTACATGAGTATTCAGATCTGGTAAACTCAAGTTTCATTTTAATCACAGTTTATTCTTTAAAACTACTCCATTTTTTCATATCAAAGTATAAGATGGATTAACTGCTTGATATGCCTATCCCCGTTCTATTGTAAAAGCACTGTGATTGCTTGGTCTGTATCTATATCATATAATTGATGTTATAAAAAGGGACAGTTTTGGTCTGTGTGATGTCCCATTTAACTCTGTTTACCTCAAGGAGGAGAGAAGCAACAGGGATCTGACGTGGATTTCAATTTTTACATATGCACAGGACAGATCCTCAAATAGAGGAGTTCAGAAAAATCCAGTGGGAGGAAGGAGTAGAAGATGCACATGACTGGGGTATACGTCTCTCCAAGACTCGTCTTTGCCACTAGGTCATAAAACAATTTGGCAAATTCACTTGCTTGGAAGGAGATTTTATTCATTATTTTATCTGCTGTAGACAAATAACACAGATTATATGACATAATCTTATGATTCAAGGAAAGAAAAAAAAGAGCCAAAATGCAGAAAAAAGCAACATTCTCAGCAGATGAAAAGGATGTGACAGTTGTTCTCATGAAGGAATTTGCCGTAACAGAATTAGTCAGTATCTTAGTTTGTCCCTGTGATATCTGAAGTTGCTGTGTTGCCAGCATCTTAACCTCTCAGAGATGATTGAATCTCAACGCTGATGAAAGCAAATCCAATTTATAAAATTCTACGCGATCATTTTTGTTGAAAGATACTATATAAATATGATTTTCTTAAACAAATGTACTGTAAATTATGGGACAGCTTTGATTTACAACAACTTAAGAGGTTTAAATGTTACATATCATAGAGTCACTTTGACAATTTGGAGGCTACAAGACCTAGTAGTCTCAGAGTAATACAAAGCTAGAGGGAGAGAAAATTAAAGGCCTGTGATTTTTCTTTCTTTCTGTTTGAGGATATGGTTCACCAAAATTCACATTAAAAACAAAATGTTTTTTTCATTGGTCAGTCATTTGAGGAAATAAAAGCAGTTAAATGGCACATTGATTTTCAAATTTCCTTCTACAAGACTTCAAATGTATCTTCTCTGGGAACTAACAATGAAATATTGTTATTTTACAGCTATTTCTAGCTATGGCACAGTACTTCACAAAACATGCTTGCACAGCATTATGCAAGGTGGAGCCCAGCAAATTACCCTGACCTCACATTCCCCTTAAGCAAAGAAAGTAGTGAGGGATGATATGCCATGTTAGGAAATAACTGTGTTTGAGTTTAGTTAGGGACAGGCAGTTCAGGTACCTTAAAAGTTGTGTTGAAAATCTGTTGGAACAGATCTGCTAAGCAATGCTGAGCACTAGACTTTTCTCTCCTGTAGCAAGGGAAGCAACTATATGGACTCTGTTTGGATTAACAATAAGGCCAGAAGAACAGTTATATCTTGTAGAAGATCACAGTTGCCCAGCAACCTGTCTCTGACAGCACCCAAGATCAGACACCTAGGGAAGAGTAAAAGATTAGGCAAACTACATGCTGATATTCTCCCAGCCTCCAACAATTTGCAGTTAATATTTGAGGTATCTTTAATAGTCCTTCAGTGGATTGTTTTTGTTAACTTGACCATCCACTTTGAAACCATGCAAATATTACTATCCACAGCGTCTGCAATAAGCAGATTAGTTAGCTAGATTATGCATTAAACCTTTGGAAAAAGATTTACTTTTAATATGAATTATTACTTCATGCAAATAAAATTAAATACCTTATAAAGAAGGTTAAACTTCATTTATAGGCAGAAAAGGTGCTTCAAAATATGAACCCTTTTGTTATGTTTTCTTGAATCAGTTTGGACTATAGGAAGTAGCTGATTAACTGTGTATATGTCACAAAACAGAAATTAAATATACTGTTCAGCACAAACTATCCATCAAGGATAGCTGCTTTCAGGTGAGGAATCCCTTTGTTATGACTCAGAAAGATATTATTCCTTTTTTTAACTTTTATTCAGACTATATATTTACAACCAAAGAACACAATGTTGAATGTTAAGTGGACGATAACTATAAAAAGTTACCAGATTCATTTTGACTAAGTTGATGGCTCTAACTGTAATACTCCTTTAAAGCATTGCTTTAAACTTCTAAAAGTTTTGTGTCTTTTCTTCTTTTTGTGCTTGCACTGTGTTTTTATGGCAAGGTTTTGGTAGCAGGGGGACTACCGGGGTGCCTTCTGTGAGAAGATGCCAGAAACTTATCCCCATGTCCAACAGAGCCAGTGCCAAACAGCTCCAAGATAGACCTGCCACTGTCCAAGGCTGAGCCCATCAGCAGTGGTGGTGGCATCTCGGGGATAAAGCATTTAAGAAGGGAAAAATGTGTCCAACTTCAGCCAGAGAGAGGAGTGAGAATATGTGAGAGAAACAACCCTGCAGACAGTCAGTGAAGAAGCAGAGGGAGAAGGTTCTTCAGGTATCAGGGCTGAGATTCCCCTGTAGCCCTTGATGCAGATGATGGTGAGACAGGCCATCTTCCTGCAGCCCATGGAGGTCCATGATGCAGGTGATACACCTGCAGACCATGGAGGACCCCATGCCAAAGCAGGTGGATGCCCAAAGGAGGCTGACACCCCATGGGAAGCCTGCACTGGAGCAGGCTCCTGGCAAGATCTGTGGACTTGTGAAGAGAGAAGCCTATGCTGAGGTTTTCTGGCAGGAAGAGAGGAGTTATGTGAGAGAAACAACCCTGCAGACAGTCAGTGAAGAAGCAGAGGGAGAAGGTTCTTCAGGTATCAGGGCTGAGATTCCCCTGTAGCCCTTGATGCAGATGATGGTGAGACAGGCCATCTTCCTGCAGCCCATGGAGGTCCATGATGCAGGTGATACACCTGCAGACCATGGAGGACCCCATGCCAAAGCAGGTGGATGCCCAAAGGAGGCTGACACCCCATGGGAGTCAGTGAAGAAGCAGAGGGAGAAGGTTCTTCAGGTATCAGGGCTGAGATTCCCCTGTAGCCCTTGATGCAGATGATGGTGAGACAGGCCATCTTCCTGCAGCCCATGGAGGTCCATGATGCAGGTGATACACCTGCAGACCATGGAGGACCCCATGCCAAAGCAGGTGGATGCCCAAAGGAGGCTGACACCCCATGGGAAGCCTGCACTGGAGCAGGCTCCTGGCAAGATCTGTGGACTTGTGAAGAGAGAAGCCTATGCTGAGGTTTTCTGGCAGGACTTGTGAACCTGCAGGGGACCCATGCTGGAGCAGCCTGTTCCTGAAGGACTGCACCCCATGGAAGAGACCCCACAGTGGAGCTGGGGAGCAGTGTGAGGAGTCCTCTACCTGAGGAGGAAGGGGCATCAGAAACAACATGTGATGAACTGACCACAGCTCCCATTCCCTGTACCCCTGTGCTGCCAGGGAGGAGGAGGGAGAAAAAATTATGAGTGAAATTGAGTTCAGGAAGAAGGGAAGGAGTGGGGCAAAGGTGTTTTTAAGGTTTAGTTTTATTTTTAATTACCCTACTCTGATTTGACTGGTGATCAATTAAACTGATTCCCCAGGTCAAGTAAGTTTTGCCTGTGATGGTAACTGATGAGTGATCTCTCCCTGCCCTTATCTCAACCCACGAGCCTTTCATTTAATTTTCTCTCTCCTGCCCAGCTGAGGAGGGGAGTGACAGAGCAGCTTTAGCAGGCACCTTGCATCCAGTCAGGGTCAACCCATCACACTGATGAACAAAATTTAACTTTCCTTCGTATAAGTGAATTATGACCACCAGGTTATAAAAAGAGGCTTCCAACTCATTTTCTTCTCATATAGTGCACCTCTGAACTCAGTTCTGTTGGAGTGCAGTCATAATTTACAGACTTGTTATGAAGATATGTCTCTACATTTTCAACTGCATAGGTTGCTCTGTTACCAGGTATGATACCAGCTGTACTCTTGACAGCCTACTTTGGGGTATTCGCTTCCACTGTTGGTAGGCAGCTCAGATGATTAAAGAAAAACTACTGTGAGCTATTGGTATAGTATCACCTCCAAGATCATTGCATCCAATCTTTGTCTGAACACCACCTTGTCAACTAAACCATAGCACTAAGTGCCACGTCCAGTCATTTCTTGAACACTTCTAGGGATAGTGACTCCACCACTTCCCTGGGCAGCCTGTTGCAATGATTAATCACTCTTTCTGTGAAGAAATTCTTTCTTGTGTCCTTTCAGGTAGCTGTAAAGAGTTGTAACGTCCCCCCTGAGCCTCCTTTTCTCCAGCCTAATCAATTCCATCTCCCTTAACTGCTCATCCTGTGAGTTAATCTGTAGACCCTACCCCAGCTTCCTTGCCCTTCTCTGAATGTGCTCCAGCACCTCAATGTCTTTCTTGCAGTGAGGAGGCTAAAACTGAACACAGGATTTTAGGTGTAGCCTCACCCATGCCGAGCACAGTGGGAAAATCACTTCCCTGGTCCTCCTGGCCTCATGATTTCTGTTACAAACCAGAATGCCATTGGCCTTCTTGGCCACCTGGGCACACAGATGGCTCATGTTCAGGTGGCTGTAGATCAGCATCCCCAGGTTCTTTTCTGATGGACAGCTTTCCAGCCACTCTGCTCCCAGCCTGTAGCACTGTGTGGAGTTGTTGTGACCTAAGTGCAGGACCCAGCACATCACTTTATACAATTGGCCTTGGGCCATTGATCCAGCCTACTCAGATTCCTCTGCAGACCCCTCCTACCCTTCAGCAGATCAACATTCCTGCCCAGCTTAGTGTCTGTGAACTTACAAAGGGTGTGCTCAATCCCCTTGTCTCAATCATAGATAAAGATATAAACCAGGACTGGCCCCAATACTGAGCCTTGTGGTATCCCACTAGTGACCAGCCACCAACTGGATGTGGCATCATTCACCACCATTCTGGGCCTGGCCATCCAGCCAGTTTTTAATCTAACAAAAAGTGCACCTGTCCTTGCTGTGGGCTTCCAGCTTATCCAGAAAAATGCTATGGGAGACAATATCAAAGGCTTTGCTGAAGTCCAGGTAGATTACATCCACAGTCTTTCCCTCATGCACTAGGTGGGTCACCTAGTCAGATAAGATGAGGAGACCTGCCTTTCCTAAACACATGCTGGCTGGGCTTGATTCCCTGGTTGTCCTGTAAATAGAATCTTTCATATGTCCTTAGTGAAGAAAAATGGATTTTTAAATTTGAAGTTAAATAAAAGAAACTGAAAAACAAGCAAAGAGAACCCTCATCTTCAAAGTCAGAAATTCAACTTTGTAATCATTATTTGTATTTCCTCTCCCAGAATAGAGAGAGAAAACATAGTTATCATCAATAAACACAATGGTCAATCCAAGCAATTATACAGTACTCTTCATCTCAAGACCCTGAGCAGTTAATGATTACTAATTAATTAAGCCTTGCAGCATTTCTGGAAGGGATATGCAATTTGAATAATGCATGTCTCAGGGGACCCAAATTGTAGGCTTTTTGCATGACCCACAGGTTAACCAGGAAATTCTGCATCCTGTATATCCAAGATCTAAGATATTAATGTATTTTTAAACTCAGCTCCAGTAAAATAGTCCCACTGTGACACCTGGTCCTGAGGCAGAGGAAACAGTGCACAAACAGGGATATGTGGTTATAACAACTGCAAAATAATGGAGAAGGGAAGTGATACGAATTTAGAAAGGATTACACTTTACTACACATGCTCAGAATTTCATTTGAGTTTTGGTTATCAGGTGTGTTCTTCAAGAGAATTTCTTATCAAGCAAAGCAGGCTTGGAAAAAATTATAAAATGATTATACATGTCCCACTTCAATTAATGTCTTCCATAGATATAAGGCATAACACAGCCACTTTATACCTAAGGGCCACAAGTTCTACAGATAGCATGTTTGCTATATCAAAACCCCAGACTGGTGTAGCCTGCTGTCACTCATCCAATCAGTAATCTAGAACAATTTGGTTAAAGTCATTAAGTGGGTTCAGATTAGAACATATGAAGTCTAGTCCAAATGTAAACTGATATTATGAAATAATTATGGTTTCTGAGAGAGAGAGAGGGGGCAGGAAAAATATGAATATTTGCAGCCTAAGTACCAATGAAGACACTTTATGATGCCCATTCAACAACTAGATCTTTTCCTGTCAGATACATCCAAAGCAAAAACATCCCCCTAAGGTTTCTCCAATCTTTCAATAAACCTAAATTATGCTGCTGATTTCTAAAACATTTTCTTATAATTTAGAGTACTTAAAGGACTATAGATCCAAAAGTGTACAGAAAGATTCTTTGAGCTGCAGTCACAGTAAATGTAGAAAACATTTTACTTTAAATATTCATTATTATATCTAGTGCCAGAATTTTAATTAGATGATCAGTTTGTAGTATTGATCTATAAAAACCTGAATCCCCGTTGATAACAAAAGGGAAAAATAAAGCACTCTGGGAAACTGAAGGCATGAGCTGGATTATTCTCAGTTTAGAAACATAACACTTGAATGGGATTTTCTCCAGGTTTGGAGAAGAAAAGCATCTTTCTCTGTTTTAACATCTGGTCCTCACCAAAACTGATTAACCTAAAGAAAGTTCTCATATTCTGAGGAAGTGGTCAGAAGTTCCAAAGTAATTAAAAGTGAAAACCAGCAAAACAAAATAAAGAAAAAAGCCCAGAAAAAAAACTAAACACCCCCCCCCCAAAAAACCCAGACAAAACACCGAAAAATTAAACAAAACAAAACCCAAATAAACATGAGAACACTCACTGTTTGTTACTTTATTATTTAGCAGCTCACCAGTAGGTAAGTGAGATAGACAATCAGTTGTGGTTTTTTCTGCCATTATATCCCCTTTTTGCACAAATCGAACTCTGAGCTGTGCTTCTTTTGGATTCATCCTGATGCCTTTAAGCAGAATTCTCCATCCTCTCCTTTGATATCATTCTCACCTTTAACCCCTCTTTCGAATGTAAATAGATTTTATCAGGTATGTTAAGCAGATGTTTTTTAATGCTTATGGAAAGCTTTTGGATTTTATGTCCTGCTTGGCAATTGTTTAAGAAGACATGGTGCCAGAGCTGCAGATCACATCTTATTTGGCACATAATCTTGTGTTCTGTGTGTCCTGTGCTATGCTTCTTCCGACCTGAGTTCGAACCTCCCCCAATGACCACCAGAGACCCCCAAAGAGACCCACGCAGGCACAGTAACAAGTATTACATAAGGCTGCCCAAGCTAAATTCCTAAGCATTAGCTAGGCAGTAACTATGTATCAGATAGGCCAGTTAATGTAGATTTCAATGCATAAATTCTCTTGCTTTATACTCCCTGGTGTGCCTGATTTGTGGAAAACTTCCACCTTGCACCCTGTGCAGAATAAACAATATCTCCTTTCTAAACCTGACTCTTTGTCCATGTTTAGAGCATTCCCAACATTTGGCAACAATCCTGTGCAAAACCTAAGATTTTGCTTTTTCCACTAATTCACATGCTAGCTCCATGTATAGCTACGTTACTGTGCTTTGTAGAAACACTTCCCTGACACTACAGTAATTCTAGCATACTTTCATATTAAGTCTTTGGTACAGAATTATAGCACACAATCTAGTCAGTTTATTTGATTACTCAAATGTAATTTTATTATTCTCAAATCTGGATAGCTTCTTTGCATGTCCAAAATTACTCCAGCCCCTTGGCAAGTTTTCAGCATGCTCCTGTCCTCCTCCCCCACTTTTAAGCTAAGACCAGACAAAGAAACCCACACACATATATTTTGAAAAGGTCAAGTTCTGCTCTCAGCAACAGCAGCACACTTGAATATAGATTTAGGCCCTAATGGCTGCTGTCTGTCAGATTATCTGATGACTAAAAATGGCAATAATTTCTCCCTTTCAGTAGTTACCAAGTTATAAAAAATAACATTAGAACAAGAGACGTGCTGCTGAGAGAAGTTTTGATTGTAAGGACATAAATATGATCTTAGTAATCTAACTACTAAAACAATAATCATAGTGTGTCTACCAACACAGATGATGGCTCATGGCTGGCATAGCTCACCTTCTGCAGGTATATCCTACAGTACTTTTGCATAAATAGATATAAGCACACATTATTTTAGCTCAGTTTAGTCTGAAGAAGAGGCACTTAAAGACCACCACATCATGATATGCCTGTGGCTCACTATCAGCACAAATGTGTGAAGAAGACATTTGATCACTTGCTTTGCACAAATCTATTAACTGACTTGGTTGCATAAATGTTTTTGTTCTTGTTATTGTTGGTAGTTTGCAAATTTGAACATGACTTATTTATTTACATCCCCTTAGCTGCTTGTCATCTTGCAACATTGAGACAGATTTAGGTTTTGTTTATGCCTGTGCTCTGTGGAAGTTTCTGTTCTAAACCAGTACATTTCCATAGGCCTCAGAGCATCACCTGGACAAGAGACAGCCACATCCTCTGCTAAAATGAAATAATACAATTTCTCAGTGCTTTTCCATTTAAAGTCAAAAGAAGCAAAAACAAAACCCTAAATTTTGAGAATCCTTTTTTTATTTTTCTCTTGGTCTGGCATATATGCATGCAAACATTACAAAGTGTCAGCTAGGGAAAAAGTGTGAATAAAAAAATCGATGTCTATTTTCTTTTAATGTCAACAAAAATAATATGCGAAATCCATCTTCTGGAAGTGACTCACAACAGGTGAAAAAAGAGCTTTCAATTCAGTGAAAGAATTAGTCGTGTAATCTGAAACTTGTGATGGTGAGATGAAACCAGGTGAAAAGAAGGGATTCACAGAACTGATTCTTGAAGGGTGTAAATTAATGAAGCTCCTTTACAACAGACCTATAACAAAGCAGAGCAATGAGGAATTTAATGAATTGATGATATATGGAGTTTGCTATATGAGTTCTTTCCCTGCAAGACATTACTGTTTTGTACCCTTCTGTAATCTTCAAAAGAAATACTTTAAAATATGGTTATGCTACCAATTTATTATTGCAATTTTGTCATTATTTGTATTCTGTGCTACCAGCAAGCTCCAGTTGTGTTAGGACATCACTGGTTTCAGGCACTTCAGGTTCATAAACTTGAACTGACTGTTTTCATTCATAAGAGTTGAACAGAAAAGGACTGTATGGGTTTTGAAAAGGTATTTAAGGCATGAACAGAGTGAAAAATAAGGTGCTCTGCAAGTCTAATTCAAATGTCATTATACTTGATAGTTTGGGGCTTTTCTACTCTCAGCTGAGACCAGAGGAAAAGAGAAATAAATGGTGAGTGGTTTCAGCTGAGGACAAGAGATCCTGAAGGAGTGAACTGGAACTAGCCTGTTGAGAGAACAAAGAATATACAGAATAAAAACTGAGTCTTGGCAATAGTAAATGTATGCTTCTCTGCTCATCCTGTCCTTGCTATTGCCTTCTCTCACTTCTAATGTTCTGATTGGAAGCCTATAGAAATTATTTCTGGGCATGTGGTCACGCTGGAAAAGCAGGTTGGTTGCACAGTTTGAAAGGAATTTCTTTGATTTTGTTTCTCATTCACACAGAACAGCATCACTGTTGTGAATATGAATTCCTGATGGCTATATGCATATGATTAATGCTTTGTATTTACCTCCTGTTGATGCATCTATAGGTTTCAAAGTGCATTGCAGCCAGGATGCAGGAACAGTTCAACCTGCAGGTAGTAGGAGGAAGCATTAATCCAGTACAACTGCCTGGGTGTTCCTGTGCCACTGTGCATCTACCCAGAATGTATACACAAGTACACGGTACTTGCCTGGGTACTGTGGCAAAACTCTGAAGGAGGCTTTGCTCAGTAACAGGAGTCATAAAATGCTTTGAAAATGCTTTTTGAGGTTATTAGAAAGGTAAAAAAGAGAAGTATCTCACTCGTGAAGTCTTTGTTTCCCAGTCTCAATGGGATGTTGGTGCAGAAGTCTGAGAGAAAGAGAATGAATCCTGCTGCTTCAAGTTGTGTATATTTGGGTATGACATGGTCAGGGAACAAAGGAAGCTGCAGTCTTTAGTGTCTGTGTGCATATCCTGACACGATTTTAGTTTTTTCCAGTAAATTCACGGTGCCGTTCAGATTCTCCTGTGTATTCCCCAACAAGATTATTCTTTCGCTTCTGTTTTCATCAAAACTAGGAGAGATTCTGTAGGCCTTTGCATGTCCAAAATTACTCCAGCCCCTTGGCGAGTTTTCAGTATGCTCCTGTCCTCCTCCCCCTGTAGATCCTGACTGACTGCAGGGCTTCCTATGTTTCAGGCTTTGGACTTTCTACCTGGTGGCTCCACTATGTATTAGTGCTGGAAAATTAAGATAACTTCAGCCTCAATATTTAAATGTTCTGATAATGCACACATACTGTCTGCAAGTCAGAGAGGAATTGAAACAGACCCAGTATCACCAGTATTGAAAAACTGAGGAACTATTAAGAAAATAAAAAGACTGGTGTTCTTGAAATGACCAGAAACACATTATCTCACTCCCAAGTAACTTAGCTTAGTTTAGGAAAAACAGCAGCTTTTTATCAAACTTTGTTGGGGTTGAAAACAACAGAAAAAGACCAAATCTGAAAATTTTAAATTAAGCAGGTATACTGTGATGATGTTACAGACCATTGAAAGAAGGATAATAATGGAAAGTGTTGGCCTCAATACATCTGTTGCTATGAGCTTCAGAAAAGCAGCTAAAGCCACTCAGACAGCTTTGGTCTCCATCTGGGCTTCCTCCAAGTTCTCTGAGCTCTAATTGAGACAACAAAGAACTGTGTTAGTTTCCAATATGTCACTTATCTGAAGTCACAGAAACATTATCTTTATTCAGCAAAATGTACTTAGCTTTTGAAAATCAGTTCATTGAACCGAATGACCTGCTGCTGGCAAGACTAGATGGAAAAGATTTCATGTGCACAGTATCTAGTTCTTCAGAAATACATATAAGCTCTCTTATTTCTATTGCTTAAACAGATCCAAATATTTCCGATTCACAATAACATTTGAAATGTGGAACAGAAAACTTAAAGCTTCAGATTTTGCCAGTCTTCATAATTTGATGTAAACCTCTATATTGCTTTCCTCACTGAAAACAGAAAATGCTGAAATGATGTGCAATCCAGCATCATGTATTTGTCAACAAGCCATGAAATCTTTCACTGACTTAAACAAAGGCAGATTATTTGGTATGGGTATTCTTTCAGCACAGTACTATTTGCCTAAAATTGAACACAGCCTGAAAAGCAATTGCATAGAAGCAAAAAGAAGGGAAGAATTTAAAGCCATAATTATAAAGCCATACCTCAGAATACGATCAGTCCTCAAATTGGAAAAAGGAAATATACAAAAGGTATGGTTGTTGTCAATTTATTTATTTATTTTAGATTGTGTATTAAATCTCATACAAAATTCTTCCTTAAATTGTATCTGACAGTAGTAGGTAAAAGTTTTTGTGACTTCCTTTATAAACTGTATTTGTGATAAAGGCTTGACACAGCTGATAAGAAGGAACATTGATAGGACCTTAGTACCTAGAAATAAATTCAACCCTGTTGTATGGAGTAGCATATTTCATGTGGGAGAAATAGCAATCTATTTTTAGTTCAGCTGTGCTCCTAAGAAATGCACCTTTCCTCCCACAGTAAGAACTTATTGTACTTTCACACCTCAGTGGACTGTTAGTAAAACATTTTAAGCACAAAATCCAGTAAGATGCAGTCAAGTGTACTACAGACTTGAAAGTCACTCACTGAAAATTGCAAATGCTCTATATGAGTTAGTTAAGACCAATTCCTCCCTGATTGGTACAAATACTTCAGCTCTTCCTACTCATTCTTTGATCAAATTCCTCAAGTGAAGTAATAATCCCTTTCCAGTTTATTTCTTTGTTTGTGTTTTGTCTTATGATATTTAAAAAATCATTCATTCCAATTCTGCTTATTTAGCAAGTTAAGTTTCCACTGTTATTCTGCAGATAATATACAGCTCAGCTAAGCTTTCAAAAATCATGTTATAACTGATCAATGTTATACATAGGTTTTTCCAGTTTTAGGAATAATAGTCAGCCAGAGTATAAATTGGGCAATTAGCCTTACTATTGAAAAAAAACCCAAACACTTTTCATCATGTAACCTCCCTCTCAATTACTTTTGGTGAGCATAGTAACTATTCGAAATGAAAATTTGTCATGACAGCATTAAGTTGGTTTGGGGTTTTCTTTATTGATTTATTGAAGGTATGTGCCCATTGTGAAGTTTACAACCACACAGTTCTGTTAAAGTGTAACATTTCCTTTGCTATTTCTTTAAAGAAGAGAAGTGATTCCATGCTTTGGAAGATATGCTTTTGAAGCCGACATGAACATAAACCTAGAGAAAGTGGTATGACAATCAAACTAGATTTGGTTAGGTTAAAAATCTAGGAAAAATGTCCATTTTCACTAGTTCAGTACTTGGAAACTTGTCCTTGCTGAAATTTTCTTCAGATTCACCCAATGTCAGACATGCTGAATGATCTCACCTATACTCAAAATTAAAACAGTACCAGACTACATCTGAGCACCAGTGTGAAATCAGCCATGTCTTCTGGTATCTCTTGCTAAAGTCGAAATAAACAGCATTACTAACCTTGCTGACCTCAGATTATTTTTAGTGTACCAAGCTAGTCTCACAAGCATCAAGCAGAGGAGGAAGAATCTCTTTCCTTAACCTGCTGGCTGTCATCTTCCACGTGAAGGAGTGCTACTGCTGACTGCTGCCCAACTTGCTGCCTGTCAGAGTTATGACAGGCCAGTTACTCCAGGGAATAATTAGTTTAATAATTAGCCCATGTGTGAGTTGTCAGCTGCACCATATCAATTGTGTGAACTTCCCTTTTCAACGAGAAATCAAACATTTATTATGCTAATGAGTGAACTTCTTGAATTAAGCCTCTCCAAAGTTTCTTTCAACCTCTGTAACCTTTCCTGACTTAAATGACTTCGTAATATCTGCAAACTTTAATAAGTAGAGCCACTACTGTCCTACAGTTCTTTCAAAACTATTGATACACATTAAACAATAAATGTTTGACTGCAGTAAAATGTTTTAGCGTTGAGTTCATTGTTTTGGTTTTAACTGGTAATTTAATTGTGCTCTTTGGCCTTTTCTTCAGGATAATGCTGGTATTCCTTTTGAGATTATTTTGTTTCTTATAATCACAGAATATCTCAAGTTGGAGGGGACACATAAGGGTTATTGAGTCCAATCCCCTGCTCCTTGTAGGACTACTTAAAATTAAAAGATATGACTGTGAGCATCATCCAGACACTCCCTGAACTCTAACAGACTTAGTGCCATGACCATTCTCCTGGGTAGCCTGTTCCAGTGACCAACCACAATCTCAGTGAAGAACCTTTTCCTAATGTTGCATCTGAACTTTCCCTGAGCTTCATTTCATTTCTTCAGGTTGTATATTTCTTAGGTCACCAGAGAGAGATCAGTGCCTGTCCCTCTATTGCCTCCCTTGAGGAGTTTGTGGACTGCAGTGAGGTCACCCTCAGCCTCCAAAATGAGCAAACCAAGTGACTTCAGCAGTTCCTTGTATGCCTTCCCCTTGAGGCCTTTTGTCATCTTGGTTGACCTCCTCTGGACACATTCTAACAGCTTGATGTCCTTCTCATACTGAGGGACCAAAAACTGCACACCATAGTTGAGGTGAGGCTGTGCCAGTGCAGCGTAGAGTGGGACAATCACCTCCCTCAACCAGCTGCTGATGAAGTGCTTGATGCACCTCAGGATATAATTGGCCCCTTTGGTCTGTTTCTTTTATAGAATCTTATCCAGGACTATGTCACAGGCTCTTAAGCAACTTTCCTAAGTTATGTGAACCAGTTTTTCTTTATCTATAACTTTATAGATATGTTCAAAGGACTCAAAGGAAAAAAATGTAATAAATGAGATTTTCCTTTGCAGAAACCATGCTGATTTTATGCTGCTTCATGATATCCTATTTTTCACACTGGGTAATCATCAATTCAACTAACTTGCTAGGTACAGACTTAGGTCTTACAACTCTAAATTTTTTTAAGAGTACAATTCTGACAATGAATTGGATCAAGTGACTAATATAAGAATTCTACTGAAAAAAAAGAAAAATGCTTTACTGATATAACAAAATTTAGGTGTTCCTAACAAGTAGTATTAGTGTTATGGCTTTAATTCACAACAGAAAAAGACTAATGAGCCTAGAGAGGGCACTGTGCTAGTAAGTTCACTAACACAGGTCTTATTCTCTCCAGCATTATTTGGAATAGATGTACCCTGAGATTTCCACTACTTGAAATGCTCTTATCTTTTTATTTGAAGAAGAAAACAAGGACATACAAATCATTTTCTTGAAAACTGTCAATACCTTTTTCCTGATATAAGAATTGATCACAGCAAAGGTCTATTGATCTGTATGACTAAGACCATAGTCAATACAAGACACATAAAATTAAGTATTAGAACAGGACAAGTAAGCAGTGATATTTCTTGTAACTACTCTGCAGCCTTCAAAAATTTGTGCTTAGGAATTATTTCAGCTAGACACCTTAACTGTCTGTTTAATAACCCTTGATGGATTTTCCTATGATATTGTTCAATCACTTTAAACTTCTGTAAACTTCTAGCATCCGTATCATCCTTACTAGCTAAAAATTAGGTGCTAAGATGATCAATTGTATGCTTTTTAGTTCAACTCTTCAGTGAATCTACACAAGAGTGATTAAGTTTTATTGTTTTACAGGAGATGTTGAAACCACTTTACTGATGTTAGAAATGGTTTAGAAAAAGAAGTATAGCTTTTTTCCAGCACAGAAAAGTTTGCAAGATTTACAGTGGAATTCTGTCTTGTCAGAGGGCTTCCTTCAGCTGCTATTAATGACTATTTTGCACTTGGCATCAAAGAAGGATCAGTCCATTAGGTAACAAGGCTTCTGCAGAATAAATGATATAAGATTCCATGATTTTGCCATTAGAGAAAATGTATACACCGGGATGCTTATACTCTTTATAGCAGCAACTCAAATATATTCCTCCTGCCTGGTAGAGTTTCAGAGGTGATTAGTCTTCAATACAAGCCCTGAGTAATGATTTTAGCAAAGAAGGCTGAGGCCTTTATCACATTCACAAAGCAACCCTTGTACAAAGGGAAAAAGAGTGGAAGAGCTCAAAACTAAGCATTAAACTGCACTAACCTCCTCTATAATTTGATTGCAAAGAAAGTTTTCTGTTGTAGGGTCATGTTGCCCTCAATTAGTATACAAAACTTCTGTTGGCACTTTCAGTGATGTTAAAAATGTCACCTTTGAGGTATAAACCAGCATTTTTCATTTATGTAATGATGGCTTTGCTTGGCATCAAAGTTTTGTTATCCAGAATCTCTCCATTGTTGCCTGATAAGTAAACAATCAAATCAATCTGGTCTAGACTTTCTGTGACTAACTGAGATCTATGTATTTCTGTCTGAGGACAAGAACATCAGGATAAAATATGATATAAAAGAAGTCAGATGTTAACTGCATGTTTCTAGATTTGTCCTGCTTCTGATGGAGGCAGAAATGAAGAAAAGCCAACATTTAGTTTAAAATAAAAGATTGAGACATGCTCTAGAGATCTGCTACAAGCATGATGAGAAAATTACTTCACCTATTTTCCCTTCTGGTTTGTAACCTGTGAATTGGCAAAGTTGCTGTTTAAGACATATTTCCATGTAAATTGCTTTAAGGTAGCTACATGTAAAGATTCACAGAAAGAATAAATAGTAATTATCATTGCAGACAGCTCAAGCTGAAGAGAACTCTGCACTTCACAGCAGCAGTTAAATAAAGCAAAGCGGGTAAAATGGATAATGAACAGGATATAAAGCACACAAGTATCACATTGGAAATCAATGGAACACTCTCTTCAGAGTTGATCCCAAAGAGGATAAGAAAAAAACGTGTGTTCAGAAACCAGCAATGAGAATTGTAAGGTGTATGGCATACAGAAAACTTTTATGAAGCAACATTATGACATCAAGATTGAGTAACTTGGCAAGTTGATTCTTACAAGCCATCCATTTAAACATATATCACAGAGCATCACAGATTAGTTGTTGTGGTTTAACCCCAGCTACAACCAAGAACCACGCAGCCGCTCACACTCTCCCCCACCAACGGGAAGGGGGAGAGAATCGGAAGGGTAAAAGCTAGAAAAGCTCATGAACTGAGATAAAGACAGTCTAATAGAGAAAGAAAAAGCTGCACACACAAGCAAAGCAAAACAAGGAATTAATTCACTGCTTCCCACAGACAGGAGGTGTTCAGCCATCTCCAGGAGAGCAGGGCCCATCATGCGTAACGGTTCCTTGGGAAGACAGACGCCATCACTCCAGATGTCCCCCCTTCCTCCTTCTTCCTCCCACTTTATATACTGGGCACGATGTCATATGTTATGGAATATCCCTTTGGTCAGTTTGGGTCACCTGTCCCAGCTGTGTCTCCTCCCAATCTCCCATGCATCCCCAACTTCCTTGCCAGCGTGGCAGTACAGAAAGCAGCAAAGACCTTGTCTCTGTGTGAGCTCTGCTCAGCAATAGTGAAAACATCTCTGCATTATCAACTCTGTGTTCTGCACAAAACCCAAACATAGCCCCATACTAGCCACTGTGAATAAAGTTAACTCTACTTCAGCCCAAATCAACACATTAGTCTAAGGCACAAATCATCAGTCAAGTCCCTTGCTCAGGCAGGGTCAGATAGAGCAGGTTTTCCTGGACCATGCCCAATCAGATTATAAATATCTCCACAGAGACTTCACAACATCTCCAGGTAATCTGTTCCAATGTTTGACAACCCTTGTTGTACAAAAGAGGGTATGTGTGTGTGTGTGTGTGTGTGTGCGTGTATATATATATATACATATATATATATACACACAGAGAGAGAGAGATGGGCAGATAGATACATACATGCAGCTTCAGTTATATAGATACATACACATGTATTCACCTTTATCCTGCAATCCCATGTGAGTAGGAGTGATCTGCATGTGCAGATAAGATGAAAAGAAATTTATGTAAGAATTCCTGCTTGCTGAATTTTGTTTCTTTCTAACATTTCATACGTGATATCAGACAAAGAGCTTAACAGAGGCTGTGGGTTTGCTAAGAATTTATTTTCAAGTTCCAGTACCTGTAAAAGGGTATGAATTTTCTGAGATGTGTGTTAACTATATGAAAATATCACTGCTCGTTTAACTCATTCTCAAAAGATAATTTGGAACAGAAGATTAGCAGGATACTAAGCAAAGTCATTGTTGATGTTACTCTTTTTTCAAATGGACAGTTACATAGATAAAAGAATATGTCTTTCAGGATCAGATTTAAAATGTTGTTCTTTTAAGTTAGAAGATATTTTTGAGAAATACTTTCAAAGATAGAAATATTGTAACTGTAAAGTAGATTTCTCTCTAAGTGGTTACTGAAGGATATCAGAATCTTCCCCTAAAATATCAACTAAATATTAGTACTAGAGACTTGTCACTGGATTGTGAAAATGATGTCTCTGCTCTCCTGTAGTCATTCCTAGGAAAGCTAAAACATAATTGGATCTTTCCAGAAAAATGTTTTTCAATATTTTACTATTTAGCTTGATTTGATGGTAAACAGTAATTTTTGAAATTACAATTATAAATTTAAATAATGTGAGACATATCCCACAGTCACCTACCAGCACATTTTCTCTGTAAATGACATAGAATGGTTTGCCAAATAATAAAATGGATACGTCTTTTTTTCTGTGAGAATATTCAAAACCCAAACTTTACAAATCCCTTTCCCTTTTTGGTTTAGGTTTCTTTAGTATTCAAATTTGTCTTACCCAAATTAATCTCTGAAGCTTCTCCTATGATTTCCACATTCTATTCTGATCTCAGATACATGAACATTTCCCAAAAAACATCAAATGCCTTGTTTACAGTGCCCAAAATTAAGAAAGTATCCTGAGGCATTCCTCATATATTAATTATAGCTCTGGTTGATTTCCAGGAACAACTGTTTTAGAAACTTGCCCATGGAAAGTGTAACTGATCAAAGAATTTTTATTATAAATACTGCTTATTTAAAAAAAAATATCAGAATGGTTGGTTATAGACAAAAAAATAGAATAGTGGATGCAGGGATTTAGACATAATAGTCATCAAGAAAAAAAGAAGGAAATAAGAAAGTCAAACATTTGAGGTCTATTTAGTGACATAAAAGGAGATAGATATAAAACATATACATGGACACACACATGCACATTCACACACATATCCTTCCACTTGTTGTATTCTCTGGGTATTGCTTATTACCTTGTCAAACATCATATGCAAAGGTAATACAACACAATGCATACTAACATATTCTCTGATCCAAAACTCTTCCATGTGGTTTGGTTACATATTAATTTTTTTTCAAAGTAGCCTCCAGTTTTCACGTCTCAGATTTTCAGTGTGCGGTTTGAGTCTGATTTCAAAAAAACTGAATATTCTTATCTGTAGCTGGACAAAAGAAAAGCTTCAGAAAGACCAGGGATAATGTGGGCCCTCTCCAGACATAGGCAAAAGACCTCATTACCCTTGATAGAGAGAAGGCTGAGGTTCTCAGTGACTTCTATGCCTCACTCTTCAACACCAAACACTCCGGCCATGCAAGAGAAAGGCAAATGCAGGAACTTGAGAATGACCCTGAGCCCACTGTCAGAGAGAATCAGGTTTGTGACTGTCTAAGGAACCTGAATGCACCCAATGAGATCCATCTGTGGGTCCTGAGGGAGCTGGTGGATGAATTTGCTAAGCCACTATCCATCATTTTCAAAAACTCATGGCAGTCAGGTGATGATCATACCTACCTCCCAGGTACTAACTGATAACTCAGTTCTGTTTGCTTTATTCTATTCAGAATGGATGTACTTTCAGTCACTTTATATAAGTAAAGAGTTATGGCCCTATTTTGCTCTGTTTTCATTTCCACCCTATGAAACAATGAGTTCTTGTCTGGTTTTTGATGGAGAATGAAAATGTGTTTAGGTAATTAGTGCTTGCAAAGTTCTCAGAAGTATAAGTCCTAAATTTCAGTCACTGGGTTCAAAATAATATGAAAAATTCTTTGTTCCCAGGACTTCTGTGAATGTCCCTAAGTATACACAGCCTTTGATCAAATGATCAAGGTAGTTCTGATGCCTTTATTCATGTGGAGTAGATTATTGCACAACATAAATAGTCCTATAGAGATCCTAATAAAAGTACGTTTGGTTTGCAGTAGTATTCAATGCAAACATGAGTGTCTGCTACCAGTTGATAATGAGTAAAGAGGGTCCACTTCCATTTTAATTAAATCAATGGGAGTGTTTTCATTTGCTCCACTAAATAGGTGCTTTTCCTTTTTTACAAGCTTTCTAATAGTCCATTTTAAAATATGTTTCTCTCTAGTGAGATCAAAATGCATCCTGTACTGTCGTAACAGAGCACATTCTCGCTGACATTATTCAAATCAAAAAGGGTTTTCAATGCAGTTGCAGAGATTGTGCTGTTTTACAGAGTGTAGCATTTACGATGTTTGGTGCTTCTTTGGTCATTTGTGTGCCACTGGAATAATGAGATGGACACACTGTGTGACATGCAAATAGTAAAGAATGCTTTCCCAGGCTATGCAGCAGATAATAATATGGTCAGCTCATTTAAATAAAAAGCATCACTGTTCTTAACCATGAAATAAAAAGGGGAAAAAATTGTTGCATTGACTGAGTAAAGTAAAAGATGCAGCATCTCCAAACCCTAGAGAGTTCTTAGAACTTGCCATAGCTACAAACTATTTAAGTACATGATGTTTGTTCTAACAACTGAAAAAAACCCATAGAACAGGCCCATTAAGTGAATGCAACTGTTCAAACAGAACCTTCACCTAGCAGAGCTTCCTCTTTAAAATGTAAGTGGTTTGTTGCTTATGAGTTTACAGTTTAGAAAAGCAAAACAAAACCCTCAAACATTTTTTATAAAGATCTACATTATCTGAAAGCCATTGGAATGGATAATGCTCCAAAGGAAAGAAATGGATGGCTTGTGTATATGGTAATATTTATGCTATTGTAGCTCATATACATTCCTGCCACCAACTGTTTTACATTGTCTCTTCATATAACACTGAGAATCAGACTTTAAGAAGAACTTTTTTATTGTTTTTTTAGAGTGATTTTGCGAAATGCCTTGAATTCTATTAGGCCTCCCATGCATAACTGTCTCAAGAAGGAAGTCTAAAGTTACTTGAAAGTTTCAGGAATTTTGTAATATATTCCATGAATACCAAGTTTTAAACCTGTCTGCCTACTTTATTTTGGTATTTTATTATATAAGACTGAATTCTACAAAGAGACAGCCTTTAAGAATGTGAGTGCACTGATTGAGCTCAATTGAATTAGATTACTCAGAATACTAACTATAAATGCCTGCAGGAAAAACAACAACAACAACATCTCTTTAATGTACTTTGTTACAAATCCGTTTTCTCATAAGTGCAGCTAAAAGCAAAGTCCTGGTCGCATACTTCCCTTGAGCACTCCAGCAAGCAAGGCCAATAGAGGTAATTCAGTAAAGTGGACAGAGACCATTTTTTCTCAGGATAGCACAGGTGATGTCAGCAGTTCAGTGACAGAATTGGAGGTCTTTGGATCATTCATGAAATCTATTTGAAAAGCATGAGTAGACTGTCAGGTGAGTAATCCCCACGCATCTCTGTTTTGTGCAAACCCAGGGCTAACCAAGTTTAAAATTAGTCTATCTATATATACAGGAACTGAAGGGCTGCAGCACAGAAATCTAGTCCAAAGTATGTAAGTATGTGTTCAATATTATTTTACATTACATGAAGAAATATGAGCAGATTTTCAAAGCTGCTTTGATGAATTTGATGCAACTCAAACTGTGTCTCCTATAAGACAGTGGACAAGCACAACCCAAGTTAAAACAAACAGGTTTGGTAGTTTTTCATGGTTATAGGTTACCAAACTCCACTACCAGGTATTACACTGCCTGTAAAAAAGGACTGGCTTACCTTTACAGATTACCACTGTCTCTCTCTCTTCCACCTCCCCTTTTAGTTGCATTTGCTAGGTCTTTAAACTTGGAAGAGCCAACTACCTGTGGCACCCAGGGAGCTGTTAGGAATTCTTGAAACTTAGTGTTGGGCCCTGTGATTTCTTTTCTCCTTATCCACTGAATGTTTGGACTGCTGCTGTTAGTTGGGGTTTTTTGTGGTTCTTGCCTCCAAATGCTCGTAACTACTTGTGTCTTATTCCAATGTGTTTGGGGTGAGTTTGATGAAGTTTTTCCCCAAGCATTGCTTTGCCTCTGCCACCAAGAAGCACATCTTCGAGGTAGGACGGACTGTGTTCCTGAATGGATGTGTATCGCATTCTTCTCAGAGGGGTTGGATGTTTGCTCTCTATTTTATTACGTGTGTCATTTACCTCTGGTTAAAAGACACTCCATGTTCGTTCATAATCCTGCCTGTGGAGGAGCCATATTTCACTGACCACAGGCCACAGTCACACAGAGTGTGACTTTCTTCAAATTCAAAATAAGGACATAAACTGTATCTGGTCTAAAGAAGTTACTACTTAGCAAATTCTGTAGGAGCATTTATAGTCTGATAGCTGAATATTTATGATTGAACTCTGTTGGCGCCATACAAAAGTAAAAGTAAAATTAAATGGGATGTGTTTGATATGATTCCTTCATTCTATTAACTGCCTTTCCTTAGTATTTTCTTTTTCAGTTTTGTAGGTGTTACCAGGTTGGCCTGGATCCAGTTACTGAGTTTTTTCGTGAACTGGCAGGTTCCCATTTATTGTCTGAATGTAATATGGGTAATATTTGACTTTGTTACTTTACAAATACCTTGTAATATATACAATAAGAGCAGTAAGAAGGATGTAGAAAAAGAAAGCCAGCAACCTGGACAGTAACAGATATACATATGCCCTGTATTTTTCCAGTGCTAAATGCACAGAAGAAGGCCACTTTGTAAATATTCTGGTAAAATACTGTGACTAGGATGGGGATTTTTCTGAAATCTAATGTAATTTTCTTTTTGAAACTAACATGAATCTTGATTTTCAAAGCATATATAACTAGGAATTTTAGTTGGAAGAGCTATACTTTCTACCCTACAATAGGCCCAGTCGCAGTCTTTTTTTTATTGAGGACTATATTTATTAAGCCACTGCAAAAAACTGGAAAGTGTTGGAAGAATTGAATTAAATTCCACAGTCAGTTTAACCTGGCATATATGTTTGTGCTACTGCTGACAAGGTCATTTCTACTCCTACCTTTATGCTGGAGCTAATGTTCATGTGGCTTCAGCATGAACAGATTAAAATGGTGTAAGGTGAAAACTAAGCAGAGGGAAGCTTGCTCAGGATGAACAGTGGCTCTTGAAGAAGATTGTGGTATGGCTGTATGAATGCCAGCCCTGGCATGTCAGAGCACAGAGAAGGAGATGAAGGACAAGGGCTGTGACAGCTTCTTTAGGCACTAGCCTCTGCCAGATATAAACCTGAGTCTCTGAAATACAGCATTTAACCCCCTGTTTCCATGGCCTATGCTGTGTTACGCACTGATTGCAATTGATTCCACTGCCTTAGAGGTGTGACTGAGCTCCTTTGTACTGATCCACTTAAACATCAAAACAAACAGCACTTCGTCAAGAAGCAATTTCTCTTGCAGAGAAATGAAATGGAAATCTTGATGCAGCACACTGTATTTCACAAGCCTCTGGGCTGGTTTTGCTTGTGACCTAGCAGACAGTGCTCTATGTAATTTCATTAATTGGAGTGATGTCAGTTTTGTTTAATGGTAAACTAAACATAAAATGGAACAGTCTCAGTAAGGGGAGGGCCTGCAAAAGCACAGCTAACATTACTGTGAATCTTCACAAAAAAATGAAGATTGTGTGTTCTAATGTATTTTGGACTCTACTTTGAAAGAACACAGTCTCTGCCCATTGTGCTTATTCTTCTCAAAATGAATATAACTGAATATTAGCTCTAAATCCTTTACAAATTACAGACATCTTCCTTTGAAAAACATTTTGGGAGTTTGAATGTCTGTTCCTTTCCTGAATCATAATTCCATTCATCTCTCCAATTTTTGACTTGTTTCCCATGACTTTAGAAAAACAATTTCAAGGACCCTGCAGAAGTAGTATAAAACAGTATGGTTCCATACATTAAAAAGTGCTCACTTAATCTTCTACTTTGGTGATATATAAGAACAAAGAAAAATGTCTGTTCATTACACATGAAAATCCCTGGTGAGTTAAATTTTTCCAGTTATAGTCCTATGTTATAGTGATTTATGGTCTATGATGCATGGGAGCCTAGGACTCATGGGTGGAAATACACAAGATTTAATAGGCTTTTTTCAAACCCAAACAACATAAGAAGTCCTCAATATGGATTGCACATGCTACATGTTGTGGTCAGTATTTAATTTTAGGTGTAACAAAACCCATTACCTTATGGTGGTAAAGGTATGGTGGTAAAGGGTGAAATGTGCATAGTTTTCCTCTATGCTGTTGTCTCCCAGCTTACTCTTATTGGCATTACAGTGCCTGGTGATGGCTCTAACATAGAAATGCAGTTCTCTTCCAGCATCCTGGGTGTTTACCTTGTTAACCCTGGGACAGCCTTTCATAGAATCATGGAATAGTTTAGGTCAGTAAAGACTTCAAAGCTCATGAAGTCCAACCATTACTTTCATTACTGTTTCTGCAAAACCATAGCAGTAACATCTTAAGTGTATCTTAATAATGTGCATGCTTTATTTAGAGAACTATGAATGGTTTAATGATTATGATTGTCTCTACATACATATGTATATAGGTACTTCCCTCTCTCATAGTTACTTCGCAGTTAATGAAATTATAGCACGAAACCAATGAAAGTAAATGCTTTTTCCACTTATCTTGTAAAAATGGTTAAGGTTATAACTATGATTTCAGTTTCAAAAGATAGTACACTATCCTGTCTCTATTGCACTACACCCTCTTTCTTCTATTTAATACAGTCACACGAAAAAGAGGGGCAGGTAACACAGTAAATGCATACAGAACAATTCATACTTGAAAGGTGTGAGGCTGGGTCAAAACAAACGAGCAAACCTTAATTTATTAATCAGTTTTAATCAATGTTTCTTCTCACAAAAACACATATAGTAACTTAAAAAGTAAGAAATGACACATGGCTGCTGAATATTGTCATGTCCTCCTAGGCTACAGCAAACTAAGAAATTCTGTGGTGCTTCAAGGCTAAAATCAGTGAGCAATTTTCAGTCCTCAAATATGAGGTGCCATGCAAAGCCAGTATATGATCTCAGATGTTATACCTTCAAGGCACCTTTTGACATTGACAGTTTTGTGATTCAATCACTGGTGTAAGCTATCCATACTTACAGTCGTTTCTGTCTATGTCAGCATACAGACACCTTGGGTCTAGTAGAAGTGATCTGCTGAAATGCAGTCCTACAAAATGCCTTAGAGCA